>NC_039281.1:10721460-10832803 GCF_003368295.1 Carassius auratus | reverse complement strand
AGGAAATAAGAATAAGAATGATTTTTAAAACCATCTAAAGGCATTTAGGCATTTCTTTATTCCAGCTCTCTGAATGATGCTGCTTTCTGCAAGATGCTTCGCAAATGGCACTCCATTCATGTAACAACATGTAACTGGACATGCTTTTAGTCTAACCAAAGCACTTTATGGTTTTGAAATATATGTTTTCCAATGTGACCCAAAAGACCCCAAAATTTTATAATTTTGTTTCAATTTCATATTTTTATTCATGTACACACTGTCATGCTGTTCCAAACCTATTTGACTTCCTTTCTTCTGTGGAACACAAAGTATTCTGAAGAATGTTTGTTTGTTTTTGTCCATATAATGAAAATCAATGGGGTCTGGATCCCACTGACTTCATGTGTATGGACCCAAAACACTGAGAGAGATTATCTTCCTTTGTTTTCACATCCTATTATCTCCACGCGAGTGTAAAAGCTTTACTAAAAATTCCAACAATTTAAAGGATCCAAGTGTCAAATGGAAAATAGTAGAAGATAATTCCCTAAGCTGGAGGAACTACAGAAAACTAGTGTAAAGATGCTTAAACTGGAAGAAGAATAACAATCTTTGGAAGTCAATGGGGTTCATCATTGTTTTGGATCCTACTGACTTTGTTTATATATAGACAAATGCAGTTCTGTCTTTTTGGGTTCTACAGAAGAAAGTAAGTCATACAGGTTTTGGACCTACATGAGCAGTGTTTCCCATCCAATGATTCCCATACATCAACACTGACCACCACATACAGACCTTCCAAAGGGCTTGTAGCACACCTTTTACATGATGGCTACATGAGTGCCATTTACTCAAGCATTACCCAACTTGACCTCACCATGCGGTGAAGCAGGAGCACTAGCTACCTACTTGCTATATCATAGACCACCACTGCGGCTGCTGAGTCTCTGATGTAACTGGGAATGAGGCTACGGAAGCGCTCCTGCCCAGCTGTGTCCCACAGCTGTAGCCGAATCTATGACCATCCATGCAGAACAACAGGCGTGGGGACCCATTCAGCACCCAGCCAGGGAAGAGAGTGGGATGAGGTGGACAAAGACACAACCAAACTTAAAAAGGTGAACTCAAAATAAAAGACCAACTAATGACTACAATGAGCTACAGGCATGCACAAGGAATTAGGCAAATGATAACTGTGATGAATCGGTGACACAGACAGTGAAATCACCTGATGGACTTTAAATAAATAAATAAAGAAGTCTTATAGACTTTAAAGGAGATATTAGGAAACATCAAGGTGACTGACTTGAGCCAGTGTGTGTCAAAACCGCCTGGTAATAATATTGTTACTAGTCAATGTTTTAACTAAACTAGACTTTATACAAACATGCTAGCTTTCTAATAAGACAAAAGGCTTGGGCACACAGAGACTCCTAGGAAATTATTCTAGAAATGCTAATCTCGGTCCTACCGTGCGGTCTTCCAAGTACATGGTTTTTGACAGAAAGTCTATCCCAATAGTTGCCTGTTGAGAGAAAAAATTAGTTTATTAGTGCACACTGCAAAATTTCCAAGACACTTAACTTTAACATCAAACTTGATCTCAGTGGCACCAAATCTCACTGGTTCTCTGGTTCTGTGCATTATATGAACATGTATGAATCAGATTTGAGATCTAAAAACTAAATTAAAGGGTTAGTTCACCCAGATAGCAAATGTATGTCATTGATAACTTACCCTCATGTTGTTTCAAACCCATAAAACCTCCGTTTATCTTCAGAACACAGTTTAAGATATTTTAGAGCCAGATAACGAACAATAGACTGACTCGTTCACAAGTGAAAAAACCGGTTGCATCGGTGTTCGGATCACCAGTAGTTCTTTCGGACAGTTCGATTCAATAAACCGGTTGAAGAAAACGGTTCACCGGTTCTTTTGCGCTCGACGTAATGGCGTCATTTGCGATGATTGCCCTTGATTCAAGCCTTCGGTTTACCCGCACTCATAACACAAGCACAGAATCAGTTCAGAATTAATCATCAAAAGAATCAGTTCAGTTCAGACATTTTGGTCTGCTTCACGCTGAATCACACATGCGCAGTATCATCAGCTCCTCAGTTCACGAATCGGACGCGTCTGACAAGAAACGGTTCTTGACTCGTGAACGAGTCAATGTTTTGTTCGTTATCTGGCTCGGCTCTGTGTTCATCTTCAGTTCTCTCTTCACAGCAGTTCAGTCAGTGTACTGTTTGAGTACATGAATTACTCCGGGATATTGGTTTTTTTTGAACTCAGAGGGGAGTGTCAGCCACATTAAATAAGTGAACAGCTTAAGTCATTTGTGGATTAATGCGTATTAGAGATGCGAACCGTTTAAAACGATTCAGTTCGATTTGGTGAACTGAATGATTCGTTCGCGAACCGGATATCCAGACTGCTTTGATTTGAACTCTCTCTCACAACAGACACGGAAGAGAAGACAATGCTGAATAAAGTCGTTGTTTCAGCTATTTTTGGACCAAAATGTATTTTCGATGCTTCAAAATATTCTAACTGACCCTTCTGATGTCACATGAACTACTTTAATGATGTTTTTTTTTACCTTTCTGGACATGGACAGTATACCGTACACACAGCTTCAATGGAGGGACTGAGAGCTCTCGGACTAAATCTAAAATATCGTAAACTGTGTTCCAAAGATAAACAGAGGTTTTACGGGTTTGAAACAACATGAGGATAAGTTATTAATTATATAAATTTGCTATCTGGGTGAACTAACCCTTTAAAACTGGCCAAGTACCAAATGCAAGATAAAATCCATCATACACTGCCATTTAAACATTTGGGATCAGTACATTTATTTTTTTAAAGGAAATTAATAGTTTTATTCAGCATTTAAGTATGCATTAAATTGATCAAAAGTGACAGTAAGACATTTATAATGTTAAAATAAGAAATGTTTCTTGAGCACCAAATCAGCATATTAAAATGTTTTCTGAAGGATCATGTGACACTGAAGACTGGAGTAATGATGCTGGAAATTCAGATTTGCATCACAGAAATAAATTACATTTTAAAATATATTCAAATAGAAAACATTTATTTTAAACTGCTATATTACAAAATATTACTGTTTTTATTATTGAACTTTTTTTTAATTAAGTCTTTATGAGCAAAAGAGACTTAATATGGAAACGAAATCAAAAAAAAATAATTCTATAAAGTATCTAATTTTGTGTTCCATGGAAGACAAGGTTTGGATCAACAAGATCCAAAATTTTATTAGCAAATGTTAAAATTCCTTTAGAGAACAACACTGAAACCAAACCTTTGCGTTGCAGATTTTACAATATCAGCAACACTCTGGGCAGATATTAAGATGCACAATAACACGGTAAGCATCTGTGAACACACAATGGGCTCTGACAGTCAAAGCAGGTGTTACCTGATAGGTATTATCGAAGCTGTCATACATAAACCTCGTGATAAGTGAAGTTTTGCCGACTGTGGAAAAAGATTAAAACATAAAGCATTAGAAATAAGACAGCCTCACAGTAAATACGTCTCTAAACATAGTGTGCTCCCTACACAGACAGGTGTTTGGTGTTCGCATTGAAAGTATATTGTCAAAGATGCGGTCAAGGATGCACTGGTCTGCAGGATGAGTCTGAACTCTGATCGCTGTGTTGGCAACATGGGTGTCGCCGTCCTGCTTTTACAGCAACATACCATTTCAATACAGGTTTATGAAATGCAGTAACTCTAGTTTGCGACAGAATGCTGTTTTTTTTTTTACGTCAGATCCAGCCATTATGAAAAGAAAAAGTGGATGTGACGTGGATGATGTGGCAGTTAAAAATCCCTGATGTGGTTTATGAATGATCTCATGATTGTCACAGCTGGCTAGCTACAACCATGCTAACTGCTATCCGCTAGCAACCATCTTCACAACAGACAGTATTGTTTTATACACTAAAACATGTTCACTCACGATTGTAGCGCAATGTTGTTTGCATTTCATGTGTTAAATCTAATGTTCGATGCGATCACATATAAAAGGCCTTTAAAACTGGAGATCTCTTTTGTGGCTAAGACTGACTAATGCTAATCCTGCCTTCGATGTCAACATAAAACACAACATAAACACAGAGGAGAAATATATAACAATAACATAATTAGCCAATTAAAGCAGAATTGAGTTGATAATCCTATAAGGTTATATTTTTTTATATAACTTAGTTGGATACAGCAGGATATTACATTAGATGCCTCATGATGTATGTTCGTTTAATGTTAATGACAACCGTTTACTGTAAATGTCGCTGTATTTTAAGTGCTTCGATCGTATCAAACTGTCAGATAACGTTAGTTATTTACATTTATATTTGTTAACATCTATCATTCTGTAGCATCCTTTCAGCTGGCCTGTCTGTTTCTCTGTCCACGTCTCACCGTATCTGAACACTTACCGCTTTGCTCGCCCAAGAAAACCAGCTTAAATTTCCGCAGAGGGTTGCCAAACTCTCCGCCACCGGTCGTAGTAGACATATTTATCGAGTACAATAAACAAAAACTATATAAATATTCTTATTTGCTGTGCGCGGACGAATGACACGCACACAGTACAGTCCTGTGACGGAGCGCCGAGGACAGCTGCTGATTCCTGAGTGACAGCGCCTCCTAGAGGCCAGAGATGGAAGCGCAGGAAACGCTTTGGCTGTGTTTCACAACCTAGTGCTTGAGAGCCGTCTGCCAAGTGGTTGAGCGCAACAATGATTGCCGAGATGCTGTCTTAATAGGCAGCTGACTAGATTTTGAGACACAGCCTGTCTACTTTCATACCAAACAATCGTGCCGCGTTTAAATCCTCAATTTTCCTTTTATCTCGTCAGCATTGCGAAATAATTTAACATGGCCAAAAGTACATTTTCTTCCTACAATTACTAATTGTTTTCAGAAAATCAGTTAATGTATAATATTTTAAATTTTATCTACATTTTTGGTAAATTTGAACTCATATTGAAGAGAAAAAGCAGTAAAATAACAATATATAAACATTTATTTGAAGGTTAAATCATGAAGTAGCGTGTCGGTTTTTAAAAATGTTTTATTTAAAATGTACACCATGGAATCTTACTACAGTTAAATATTTCACAAATTTCTGGTATTACAGGGGCGGGTGTATTGAAATTAAGGGGAAAACATTGGAGATGGCTAGAAAAATCTAGGCCAGTCTTGACACCCAAAATGTTTCACACAGAAAACAGTCACTTGTCCTATAATTGCATTAATCATTAAAACATGTCTTGACATTTATACGCAAAATAGGTGCTTAGAAATTATATGTACTGCACATAGCCTATGCATGACTGTCTGTACCTCTTAACTATCTTATTTGAAATTAAATGACTTAAATCTGAAAATGTCTGAACATGGGAAATGACATTTATAAACTGAATATAACTGCACATTGTACCTGGAATAAATACATGTAATAAAATAGTCCAAAGTAAGCATTTAAAGAGTAAATATGTCTTAGCAAAGAATAACTCCATGAACAAAAATATGTTCAGGGCATGCAAAAGAATAGAAGATAAAGAATACAAAAAGTGGCACTGGATGTGACCTACATGGTATTTCAATAGGTGCTTCATTATTCTTTAAGATTATATTTTATAAAAATTTGTTTGGCTATTTAAGACTTGAAATGGATAGGGGTTTACAAAACATACAATACAAACCTCTCAGATTTTGCTTATTTAGCTCATGCTTTCAAATAATGACTCTCATTAAATTAAAATTCTTCTCTCTCTTAACACATTTTGATGCATTAACAACCAGGAACTTTCGGGCTCAATTTTCTTTGGATTTTCTCAAAATTCACAGCTAGCATGTCAATTTTTTTGTAAAAAGTCTTAAAGATAATCTTACTCATCTTAATTCACAACCTAAATAATAGTGTTTGCAAAAAGTTAGTATTCGTTTGCTCCTCAGTTAAACTGTTAATTTTGATGAGGACATGCATGTTCATTCACAAACACATGTACTGATGAAAAACCTAAATTATTGTTTAACTGAACAGATTGAAACTGCAAGACAAAATCATAGACATACAATATGACCTAAAAACTCCAAAGCTTTCCTTCACAGCCTTTCTACCAGAGCTTTGGCTCAGGTGTCACCAGCAAACGATGTCTGTAAAAATACTAATGAGGGACTGCTTAGCATGCCCTAATTAGGAAACAGCTTATATTTGTTGAAAAATACCATGTTAAGCCCACATAAGGCCATCAACAGGGCACTCAGCATTAAAGTAAAAAAAAATAAACAATCAAAATATTCAAACAAGGCTGACGGAGTGAAAAAGATAAGAGTGGACGCTTAGTTCTCGTGGAAGCTGCAATCCCCTCTTCCAACAGGTGGCCAAGACAGAGTTAAAAGAAGCTAGAAGAAGAGAGGAGACAAATGCAGATTAGAGAAAGTATCAGGAGGCCACTGAACTCATCAGCACCAGTGGGAAGACAAGTTTACAACAGTCAATTGAAAATGGCCACTCGGATTTTTCTTTTGCCAGCCAAAAGCATGAAGCATTCAGAATGTGGGCGGAATGGAACACACCGTCCTTCTGGCCTGCTTCAAATGCATAGTGCATCCTCTCTTCACAATTTGGACGTGCATGGATTCATATATCTTGGATTCTCTATTTAATAAAACCGTGGTCAAAGGTAACCCAATCTAAAACAGGTGAACTGGGACAGTGATTATAATGACTGCATTTTCCCTCCCCATCTCTCTGAAGAGGCACAAAAAAAAGGTCCACCCCCAAAAAAATTAACATTTGCTGAATATTTTTTGACAAGTGTGTTTCATCACTGGAACAGATTTGGAGAAATTAAGTTTTACCTTACTTACTAACCAATTGATCATCTGAAGTGAATGGGTGAAAACTTTGAGTTGATGCTTTTATCAGCCGTTTGAATTTTCATTTTGACGGCACCCATTCATGCAGAGAACCCATTGGTGAGCAAGTAATGCTAATGCTACGTAATGCTAGCCTATCCAAATTTGTTCTGATGAAGAAACAAACTCATCTACATCTTCTTGGTCAGAGAGTGACTAAAGTTTCAGCAGGTTAATATTTTTGGGTGAACTATTCCCTTTAAGCATATTAGTCACACAAAGCATCACAAAAGATACACTGCAAAAAAAGCACAGCCTAAAGCAAAGGTTTTGGTAACACAATAATTACAGTGTTAGTAAAAGCTGCAGAAAGAGCCCAAAATCAAAATACAAGAGGTGACTTATGAGACAGCTTGGTCCACACTGCCTCCCCCTGGGCTACCGGGTTAACCAAAGAGTCTGGGCCTGGTCCCTTATCAAAGCCATACTACTCTGTGCAGAGCCAGGGAATACTGCAAAGGAAAGTAAATACACACACGGCAGTGAGCAGGGACGCTGGAGGGAGCAAAAGCGTTAATAGGTGATAAATATCAATCACATAAATGCCACCTGTTGAAAGACCAGCATCCAGATACAACACAAAACACTCATCCAGCACAGAACCAACTTTTTTTTTTTTGCTGAATAGTCTGGTATATTTAACCGTAGCTTTGAAAATATAAGTTACAACTTAATAAACTGTCATTTCCTGCAGCGAGTCAGAAAACTGACTCACCTAGACAAAATTTGGTCATATAAGGATCTTATAATGAAGTTCAGTTAATTTGTCAAACACTTCACTTGAGAATATAGTTCAAACCTTTAGACAATAAATTCAGATGTATATTTAGTCTTATTACATATGCTCAGTTAAGCATACAGATGTAGTAAATTGCTCCAAACGTGAAAGTCCAGCTTCTCCCCTTAAGCAAATAATCAAAGCATCAATTGAGGAATCAAGATTTTCAATGCAGAGTAAGCAAATCAAACACTGGCCATGTCACCCCGAGTGCATAAACATTTTATGAATAGTGCAAATAATAAAGTGTAGAATGACATTGTCTGATATTCATACACAATGACTTACGCACAGTTTAAAGGTTTATGAAAGAATGCCCTTTATTACTGATGCAAATATTAGTCCCTTTTGCAATCGATATTAGAAAGTTTCTTTATTTTTTATTATTAATTTTGTGAAAAATAAAATGTCACAAAAATAAAAAGCTATAAAAATGTGCTTACATTTGGATGAAATGTGCCAAAGTTTTTCTAAACTAATACAAGCATATCAATGACCGGTTGTATAACATCTGTAAAGCATACATGAGCTAAAATGAGACAAAATAATCATTACTAACGTTCCTAAATTCTAACCAAATAAAAAACGCCTTAAATCTTACTGCAGGACCGAACTGAAAGCAGCTCATACATCTTTCTATTATAACACCAATGACAATTATGGTATTACTAATATAATTTGTCCCATTTTAACCTGTGTACTCAACTACTGCATACCCATAACAGTAGCCACTCGTGTTAAAGTTGAATCAAACACTAGTCATGCAGAGCAAAGCAATATCATCATGATATCATAACACAGCAAGTTACACAAAGAAAAAGAAACAATAGCATGTCATAAAAAAAAAAAAAAGGAGTTAAACCATCTAAAGAAGGATTCCATTCACAGTTAATATCCCTCCTCAGGTGCGTTATGCGTGAAACTGGGGGAACGGAAGAGAGAGGGGGGGAGGGAATGGGAACAGCATGGCTCAGGAACACTGAGGAGGGAAGAGCTCATTCACAGCGGGCAGGGGGAGCACTTTCTACAGGAATCCTGAACTGGAAATGAGAGAGAAGTGAGATTATTGTTCCCTACAGGTTACACTGTTGTATTCACACATTAATTTAAAGAAGATCCAAAATGTTAGTCGTGCATCTGTTAAAACATGATTGCATGAAAGCGGTTGCAGGGGGTGTATGTGGTAAGGCTTAGTATTGTTCTCTCTTTGTACCAGTTAAAATTCATTATATGGTCTCTTCTGTTGTGTAATGACATGAGTCAGACATCCAAACTTTAACATTGGTGTTATTTACAATTTAGCAAGGGATAGCCTTCTCAACAACAACATTATTTTCAAGGCTGAGTGGTGGACTAGTGTGACCCAGCTGTAGGAGCCGAGCCATTAAAGGCTCTTTTGTGCAAGATTTTTGGAAGAGCAGTGGAGTGCAAACAACAGCAGATTGTTATGGATTCAGATGGCAGATGGCTGCACATCACACAGAGAGAGCAATAAACTCTCGCCTGGCTCTGGAGACAAAATATCCCCTGCTGCTGCCACAAGGACATTCTTCACATTATCAGCACTTTTAAGCACGAATAAGAAAAACTAATTACTATGCAGCTCTTTAACACAGAAACTACATGATCCACCATCATTACATGTGTCCCTGTAATTTAGTTCCCTAGTGTGAACGAGGGCTTGTGCCTTAAGAGATACTTTGAAAGCCTTACCAGCATAAGGTGTCTCATGCGGGACTGGGAACAGGTGAGGAGTTAACTGGAAAACAGCATGGATGAGACGTACATGACACGTGCACAAACTAGACAAGACACTTTACATGCAACATCAAACAATGAATACTCTACATGTCCTGCCCTGCAAGAGCACTGAGGAAAGCTGTACCCTTTCTCTGGCTTTCATATAAATTGTTAACAGTGTTTCCTCAGTATCTTGTTGCTGTGAAAACTGCTGCCTTGTGAGGACATACAAGAAGCTTAAGAGGGGGGAAACAGTTAAAATCAGAAGAGATTGATTTGAAAAACCAACAAAACGTAAACCTTGTCAATGCAAGTGTCTTCTTTCCAATTAATTGTCAGGTGATCAACTTGAGGCAAATCAAATTGAAGACACAATCATGAGTGATTACCAGCATTACTGAAGCAATTTATTTGAGCTCTGATAACTAGTAACCATTTGCATGTTTGCAATGCAGTATTGTACTGTTAATAATGTAATCATTTCATACCATGAGTTATATAGCATATATAATTATAACTATATAGAACCGTCTAACATGTTATTTTCATACAGACTACCAAATACCAGACTGGGAAATGTAAAGAGATCACAATTAAAGTATGCTATATATTTTCATAGCATAACTGAAATACAGCTGAACAATACCACAAAAATAAACTGGATGTTTTATATTATAAATGCACAACAATATGAGTATCTTCACTACTGTTCCAAAGTTTGGGGGTGGGTAAGATGTTGTTGAAAGAAGTCTCTTATGCTTACCAAGGATGCATTACTGAATTAAATTATAGTAAAAACGGTATAATTGTGAAATATTATTACAATTTAAACGACTTCTATATTTAATATATTTTAAAATGAAATTTATTTATGTGATGGCAAAGCTGAATTTTCAGCAGCAATTACTACAGTCATCAGTATTAATAACTCACTACTAAGATTATTCCGAAAAAATAATTATAATATGCAGAGGTAGTTCTCAAGAAAGATTTATTATTTCCAGTGGTCGCCGTGATTTTGCCAAGAAAGACATGTTCCTGGATCAACATTACTGTCCAAAAATACAGACTTAACCCAATCCCTACCCCTAAACCTAACCCTACCCATAATTTATTATAATATCAGTGGGAAATGATATCTGATCAACAAGGGTGTAGAAGCACCTAATCCTGTTTGTAAGCCTAAAACTAATGTTTCGTGGAGTGATTTTTTTATAAAAAATGTGCAGAATCTATTTCAAACAAACCTAATCTACCCTAAATCTAACATCTAATTTAATGCATTTTTGCTGAATAAAATGTATAAAAAAATAAATAAATAAAATAATCGAATAAACTTTTGAACAGTAGTGTATATGCTCAAACTAGAGCTTTGTTTTCATATCAGTGCACTGTCAACTCCATCCAAACTCCATAGTTTTGGTCATTATCCAAATTTAATGTTCCTTGTTATATTACATGAGAGGTCGGTGAAATGCATACACACACACACACACACGTTCACACATGTTCTCCTGCATCGTGATCTTCTGGTATCTCGTGAAGGCAAGGTTGTGAGGGTTAGGGACCATGTAGAGAGGTCAATACTTACTTTTTCCTCTCTTTATCCTTCTTAAGTGTGGAGGAGCTCCCTGCCTGCTGGGTCTGGGCCTGCAGCAGCTCAGCAGCGGTCTTCTTCTGCTTGAAGCTGTTCAGCTCATCATCGAGAGACTTCTTCTTGTCCTCGAGTTTCTTCTTCTCATCCTGGTGAAGCTTCTTAAGACGGTCAAACTTTTCATGAAGCTGTGAAATGAACACCAAAGAGTCAGTATGTTACGGAACTAACAAAGCTTTACTATCTACTGTAAAAAAAGTCAAATTTATAGAAGTAAACATGGTCTCTCTTTTTTTTTCCATAATTTTTGGATGCATTTGATTGTATGAACCAGACCAGCTATACAGCTACTGAACCCCATGTATTGCATGAGCGGTGAATAATACTTTGGCTACATTTGCTAAATGTATTACGGTCTTCAAAAAAACAAACAAACCTCCTTTTCTGCCTCTTTCAGCTCTGCCTCCTTCTCTTTGACTCTCTGGACAAACATTTGCCTCATTTCCTCCTCTTTCTTCTGCAGCTCACCCATAAACTCATTCCTTTTGGCCTCGTATGTTTCCTGTAGGCTGAACACAACAAACCACACACAAAATATTTGTTTAAAGGGATTGTTCCCTTTTAATTGATTCATTATTAAACTGCTGAGATTAAGCCGCTCAGTTTGTATGGATTCGTTTCACAATGCCATTATAATCTTCTTGGATCTTTTATCTGAATGTGTTTTGAAGATGAACCAAAGCCTTATGGATTTGGAATGACAGTAAACTATCCCTATTACCATTCATTTATCCCTATAAATGTTTTTGTCATAGGTTGTGGTGGAGAACTTTTTCCAGATCATTCGGTGTGACTGTGACCCTCTTCACCTGAAGGGTTTGCTGTCAGGATCAGTGTCTTTGAATCCCATCTCCTCCAGCTTGCAACGGCGGTACAGCTCATAATGGCGAGTGTGAGTCTGTTCTCGCAGGTCCTCCATGTTGACCCTTATCAGCATTTCTCTCAGCTTCACAAAATCACAGTGATTCTCATTCTCCACTGGAAAACACAAAACACACGACTTTCAATGGAAAATGCCCATCAATGACTGCCATAGTCATATAAGATATGAAAAGAGATGGGAATAAATTCCTCCTGGAGATGCCATACACATTAATCACTGCATTTTCTTCAAGGGTGGAGTAAGTCTAAGAGTTAAAGATCTGGGTAGTTTATGGAAAAGCTGCAGATGGGTAATTGACATTATACTATCCAAGTAACAGTGGTACGACATGTGCATTTTAAGCAATTTAAAAATAAAAAAATCTTGCAAAACTGTCAAAAAAAGATAATGTGATAAAAAAATTTATGCTCATAAGAAACGGTGACTTGAATTTCTGCATTTAGCAGATGCTGTTATCAACAAAAAAAACTTGGTGCATTCAGGCTAACATTTTTTACCTAATGTGTTCCCTGGGAATAGAACCCACAACCTTTTGCGCTGCTAATGCAATGCTCTACCACAGAGCCACCGGAACACATACATTTTAACATCTTGATTTTATGAAACTTTTTTCATAACCTTCTTCAATTTCATACCCGACACAAGGACATGAGCTATTTTAACAGTCTGTGTGTATAAATGTCCAGCTGTGATCTAGTATTAACAATACCAACATTCCCTGCAGCTGTTATTGTAACAGTATAAACAGAGATGTTTTTACATTAAGAAATCGGGAGTGGTGCTTGTCTGTGCAAAACTAGGCGCCACAGTGCTGGAGTTTTCTGGGTGGTTGCCAGGGTGTTGTTAAAGGGTCAGTTCAGCCTAAAATTAAAATTCTGTCATGAATTACTCAACCTCATATCATTCCAAATCTTCTGAACACAAATTAAGATATTCTGATGAAATCCAAGAGCTTTCAGACCCTGCATAGTCTACGCAGGGTCAGAAAGCTCTGGGATTTCATCAAAAATACCTCAATTTGTATTCCGAATGTGAACAAAGGTCTTACCAGGTTAGGAGCGACATGAGGGTTAGTAATTCATGACAGAATTTTCATTTTTGGGTGACCTATCCCTTTAAGGTGTTCCAATCATTTTTTTGTGCACTGCTATGTGGTTGCTTACAGTCCCATCAAAAAAGATCATCACCAGCTGTCTTTAATATTCTAGTCTCTAGTTATGGCTTGTGGCCTTCTCTCAATCTAAGTTTACAGGATTTTTTCAGCTCACTGATATAAATTTGCATAGAAAATGCATCCCTTTCTGCATGGTTTTAATCCATGTGACTTTGACCTTTAAATAAGTAAACGATGTGCCATGAATCACAAGTAAACACATGACTCACAGCGGCAGTGTCTGGTCACCCTTACAGAAGACTAAATTAAGCAAGATCACTTTGCATACAAGAAAAAAGGCCACTGCAATATATACAGTACAGACCAAAAGTTTGGAAACATTACTATTTTTGATGATTTTGAAAGAAGTTTCTTCTGCTCATCAAGCCTGCATTTATTTGATCAAAAATACAGAAAAAAATGTAATATTGTGATATATTATTACAATTATAAATAATATATATATTTTTTTATTATACTTTAAATTATCATTTATTTCTGTGATGCAAAGCTGAATTTTTAAGATCATTATCACATGATCCTTTACAAATCATTCTAATATGATGATTCATTATCAAAGTTGAAAACAGTTCTGCTGCTTAATATTTTTTCAGAACATGTGATACTTTTTAGGATACTTTGATGAATAAAAAAAACAGTATATTTTTTTTTTATAAAATCAATACTTTTATTCAGCAAGGATGTGTTAAATTGATAAAAAGTGATAGTAAAGAAAATATATTATTAGAATATATATTATTCTGTTTTTTTTTTTTTTTTTTTTTTTTTATATATGCAGTTCTTTTGAAACTTTTATTCATCAAATATATTAGAGAGCAGAACTGTTTCCAACACTCATAATAAATCAGAATATTAGAATGATTTCTAAATGATCATGTGATAGACTGGATGTTACATGTGACACTGAAGGCTGGAGGAATGATGCTGAAAATTCAGCTTTGCATCACAGGAATAAATTATTTATTCTAAGAATATATTCAAATAGAAAACTATTATTTTATGTTGTAATAATATTTCACAATATTACTGTTTTTTTCTGTATTTTTGATCAAATAAATGCAGGCTTGATGAGCAGAAGAAACTTCTTTCAAAAACATTAAAAATAGTAATGTTTCCAAACTTTTGGTCTGTACTGTATATATTACAATATTCTACAATTCTTTACAATTTACAGTAAAAATAAATGTTTCTTGAGTAGCAAATTGGCATATTAGAATGATTTCTGAAGGATCATGTGAAAAGAATAATGGCTGCTGTCATTAGGAATAAATTCTATAAATAATATATATATAATAATAATATTCACATATGATACAGTTTGGGGCAGGGTTGCACTAAAGGATTTTAATTGTGGTGCCATCAACCAATCAGTGCTGTACTGATGTAATTTTCCTGTTGCGCCATAATGGTAAGTCACATGGAAATTACAGCTCAGTGTCTCATTCTCACATCCCTAATACATTAGCATGCTACCCTGATGTGAAAAAAAATGCAAGAGAGAAAGAGGTTGGTGTGTTGAATGAGAGTGTCCAGTCATTGTCCTACAGAAAGGGAGGGACGGAATGGGTTTGGATGCCCTGAACAAAGAGGTCAGGGACAAACTGAGGGAAAAGCTCAGTGTCATTTCCTCTAGAAGACGTGACCAGCACTCACCCTGGACGGTTCCCCAGGGGTACTGGCGTGCTCGAACCATCTTGTTCCCAATCTTCACTTCCTCAGTGCTTCCCACTACCGCAAAAGGCAAATGACCCTGCAGACAACAAAACAATCCCACAAACAAATAATTTAGCAGAAATACTCTATTTTAAGTTCTTAAAGTAACAAACTTGATTATGCAATATTTAAATCCATTTAATTAAGAAATAAATGAACAGTATCCTCCTCTCTTCTTAAGTACTACATCTCACAATGGCAAAACCCTGAAAGAAATTACCTTGTTAAGACAACATTTACTAGACAAGACTAAAGTGGGCTTTAAAATCACTGAGAAAAATATTGGAGTGTGTTTATCCCACAGTAAAAAAACATGTTGTTGGGAGAGTACACTGAAGAAGAATGCCTCTCCTTTTGTGCTCTCATTTCCTGTGACAAACACAAACAGGAAGGCTGGACACCATATGGACTCTCTCACTTAAACTGTTAAACTGTGACGTGAAATGAGAACTCGACAAGCACTGAAGTATCAAATATGGTTGTTATCTCCAAGCAAAACATGACATGGTACATTTGTGAATGATTCTATGTAAAAGGATTTCAAGTGGAAGTGGAACTAATCATTCTTAATCTTTTCTGTACTCGAATAATACAAAAATAGTGGACATTTTGTTTCTCTTATTTAGCAAACAGTCACTATATTTCAGACTTAGAAACACAAAGGCCAAACCTTTTCTCAACTATTTGCACAATTTCAGGTATCTCTTATAGCAGAAACAAATAAAATGTGGGATGAGATGCACACCAACGATTAATACTTTAGGGTTAGAGGGCCTGCTTTTTTGTATAAGCAATATTAATAATTATTACTACACATTAAAAGAACATCATGTTACAGTGTTTCCCATTCATAAGCTCTACATGAATCACCCGCCCAGAAAGATCAAATTCAAATTCCACTATACAAATTTCTCTATTTTCTGAATTCTAAATTCACTGATGCTCCAGAAGGAAACACGATGCATTACGAGCCGGGGGTGAAAACTTTTGGAATTTGAAGATCAAGGTAAATTGTACTTAATTTGTGTTCCGGGACACATGCAAGTATCTTCTGTTGCTTCCGAAGGGCAGTACTAAATGGAAAAATATTATATTTCAACCAAATAAGAAAAATTTGGACATCTTCATCCTGTTGAAAAGTTTTCACCCCTGTCTCTTAATGCATTGGGTTTCCTCATCTTTTATGTACAATATCTTACTAATGAAAAATACTAAACCTTTCACATGCCACTGTATAAATATGAATATAGTCTGTTAATATGCACATAGTTTGTTACTCATATGCAGGCAGTGCGCTGCATGTAGTTATATGCATGTAAACCACCATATTTAGTTGCTCTTTAGTCTAGCAGCATGTTAATTTAATCAGACGATTTCACAATTATAAAACAGGAGTAAAGTGAGAGTGACTCCTGGTTAACCTAGTATTAATTGGTTGTGTTAAGTCACTATTCATATTTGTTTTATGTATGACAACAGAAAATGTATAAATTGGAACAGCTTTATTGGGCATTACAGTATGCAACAGTTCAGAGAGCAGATCTGAAGTTACAAAACATTTTAATTGCACAAAGACACATGTTTATTTTGACACTTGTATTGACTTTTCATGTTTCTACCTAAATTTAATTTGTTGTGAAATTTTAATTATTTACTCAAGCATACATTCATAAATGAAAGACATGAAAATAAAATGACTGTCATATAATGCATCTATTATCAAAATTGTCCTCCCTAGAGGTTTTCTTCCAGCTGACTAATGTGTTTTGGACATTGGCTTTTCTGAGGAAAGCTGTTGTATTAACATTTTCCCATGGTTTAAACACTGAGTGAGTAGTTTATCCACGTTGTGTGCACACATAAAACACAGACACAGTCAAAACTCAGTGTCATCACTGAAGCTCTAATTAAACCAAACCTTTCACTCAATGACTTTGTCCCACCAAAAATGTTTTGGCTGAAAACATTTTTCTTTTGTTTTTTTGGTTACTTACATTCATTGTTGAGTTGATCTCTGCCACGGTCTCATCGTCAGTGGGAAACTGGTAGATCTGGACACCATTGCTCACCAATTCACTTGTGATCTTAATTTTGAACTTAGCAAGTTCACTCTTTGAGATGGCATCTGATTTGGCAACGATGGGGATGATATTCACCTGTAACATAAGAGGAGAAAGACTTGGTAGGCATTTGGGAATAATCTTTAATCAGAAATTAAATCAATTTATATACACATCAATTAAGATGACAACAAAAGACAGCAGTGGTCAGATGATATCTTTGCGTATAAAACGGCAAACAGTTCTAGTGAGAAAATATTTCCCTTTCGGACAGCTAACTTTCAACCACTCAGGCATAATAACCTAAACACTGTAATTTAAATCAACCTCAGAACAAGTATAGTCCATAGACAAATATGGACACTCATCTTCTCTCCTACAATGCCTGAGCAAATGGAATAAATGGCACACAGAGTGCAGAAAAATGACTTCATTTAATTCAAGTGCAGAGGCTGACACATGTATTTGCACAAATAGACTACACTTTGGAAAACTTTAATTAGGAGCAGTTAATGCAATCAAAATGGACTCCATAGAATGCTGTGAAAGCTTACATAAAATCCTCTTGATCAAATCTGAACGTGCCTCAAATTGGAACAGAATTAACCATATGCAGCTATTTGACATTCACTTTGAAACCAATTCAGAGAGGGTGTTTAAAGGCCTAGTTCAGCTAAAAATTAACATTTGCATCTTTAAAGCGTGAGAGCCTCAGCCTTGAGAGCCTCAATTTAATTATATAGAAAAAATGGCCTGGATGTTCTTTAAAAATTCATAGACATAGAACAACGTGAAAGTGAGTAAATTACTTTTTTTTATTTATTAATAATTCCTTTAATCTCAAGTCTCTATGCAGGGTAAGTGTGGGGGGGGGGGGGTGATAATCAACACCCCTCCTCCACTCATGACTCTCTCTCTAACACACAAGTGCACATATGGAGTGCTCTGATCCCACTCACTCAATTTTTTACACTCCTGCCACCCACACCACCATCTAAATACTATTCTCAGTAGCCTGGCCACTAGCTTTATGCTTCGTCTGTTTCCTGTAATTTACTACTGATGAGTTGTAAGTTAAGCACAGGAACTTTAAATAAAGGTTAAACCACAGTGCAAATACACTGGAACCTCTTCTCACACATACAAGGCAACTGGTTTAAAAAAAACTTCCGATTTAAGAGAGCATCGTTGTTCAGGGAATCTGTGCAGCACGGAGAGAGATGAAAAACAATGCAGGATTACACAGCTGACCTTCACTGCTCCAATGACACTAAACATGGCCAACAGCTGAATGCTTAATAACCCACATATTAATTGACTGCTCTGCACAGTTAAACAGTAAATAATGCTAAGCCACATTTATAGCAGACATAAATTCAATAAAAGCCTATTTTTGTAATAGTTCAATAAATATGTGATTATTATTATTGGTTTAAAGATATAAATTATTTTTGCTAATATAAAAAAGTAATGTATTTTTGATGGTCTACTGCATTAAATACTGTAAAAACATTTCTACTGTTAACTATATTGTCATACTGATCAGTCAACAGTGTGATCAGAAAAACAAAACAAAAAACATCACTAACCTTACTGTCCAACTTCTTCATAGTAACCAGGTCAAGGGACTTTAGTGAGTGTCCAGTGGGAGCAATAAAATACAGACAGGCGTGGATCCGTGTATCATGATAACTGTGTAGGGTGCGTTTAATCTTCAGTTCCTCCTGAAGGTACGCTTCAAACTGAGCATCGATGAACTCCACAATTGACTTGTAACTGCAAGTTGAACAATGAAAAACATGGAAATAATTACTTACGGGCCAAAAGAAACACACAAACTTCACACTCGTACTCAAGTAAGACAAGTGTTAATCTACAAAGAGTTTAAAGCTTGAGGCTTACTACAGAACTGTAAAATAAACTCAGAGCTGAGCTTTGATGGGGAAAAAGTCCTGGTTCGGGTATCTATAAATAGTTGGCTAGCTCTAGACTCATAAAAGTGCATCTTCAGGCGAAATAAAGCTTGTCACAACCATTCAGCTTAACACGCTGTTTCAGTCAAATCTGAACACCATTAAAACCTTTACAACTGGCACTTTCTTAGCCCACGGCATCAGAACCCTGAAAGTGGGTTTATATGTGGTTTCATGATGCCATCCAACCTTTAAATTACATTGAGCTCTGCATACAAAAGTGTCACATGACATGACAGATCAAGAAAAGCAGGACCAACAAATTTTTTTTTTTTCTTATGATAAATGCCATAAAGACTATGAGGTCCCAAAATAAACAGGGGCTTTAAAGGGTAGTGAATGCTCTGTAAATCTTTTAATTTATCAGTTAAAACTAATAATTAATTGCCATGCAATTAAAAAAAAAAAGCAATCCAACACAATGTTCTTTGTAGTCATAGACTTGGTTTCTTATCTGAGGTTTAATATCTATTATGAAACATACTAGACTGAGTTTAATATATCAGTTATCATTTATATTAGTTATAATACTTTTTATAATAATTATGTTTATAACAATATATTTCACACAAACTGACAATTAAAACCAACGAGTTATAAGTAGATTTGACCAATAATCAAAGACAAATGTACCAGTGGAAGCTTATAACTAACATTATGGATCATCATAGGACTCTTTATGCCTCTGGATCAAGTGGCTAAAGAATCAGTTTACTTAACCTCATTTGATCACAAGCAGATCTCACCTGTCCTCTTTGTTGATCTGATCTCCAAAGCCTACAGTGTTGACCACAGTGAGCTTGAGACGAACGTTGCTCTCCTGCAGCTCGTAAGTGTTGGACTTGAGCTGCACTCCAGGCTGATTGTGCTGTGTAGGTTCACCCTCAAATTTGGTGTTGAACAGGGTGTCCATGAGGGTGGACTTTCCCAAACCCGTCTCCCCTGCAATAAACACAGAAATAAGCTACTAGGCTCTATAAAAAATATCACTATATACTGTACAACTAATTCTCAATTATTTTTTTCTATAAAAGGTGTCTAGGATATTTATTAAATAAGGTTTGCTGTATTATAGCTGTACTCAGCTATCAAATAGAAATAGGTGAAATCATTTTCAACATCAAAATTACACGCATGAGATTTAATATATAAGTACACTCTTTAGCTGATGCATACACTTCAGATTTTAACCCATATAATTGGCGTGTTAAAGTGTAAAAGCCATGCAGCAATCCTGGCTAAGTCTGCCTAAAGGTCCTATTCTTGCTTTCCTGACAACCACAAGCGCAGTAGAAATGGACATCATGCAACACCACCAGAATGTTAATTATATGGATGGCTCACATTTGCCATTTCTTCATAAACTCCCATTCCCACAGGCATGAGCAAAAAGCCTCGTCTGACACCTATAAATAAAGCACCGATTTTAAACACAGATCAAATGCTGATGAGCATTAACTATCAAAACGCATCCAAAAATTGAGACTGAATTAAACTTCACATAACTGATGGAATCAAAGCTGATGGTTATATATTCAGAAGCATTTCCTCTTTTCTCCGGATAATGATGACGTGATATTTACAGCATGCCGAAGCACTCAGCATTCACTAAACCCAGAGCATTGAAGCTGAACCTAAACGATCAGGAATGAAGAGAGGAGAGAGGGATCGGCTTGACAATAGTCCCTTGCCATTTGCCAAATTCCCTTTACACTGACATTACCTCCTTAGAGCTTTAGCAGAAATTGGATAAAAGCCCTGGCAGATGCCCTGAACTTTAGGGGACACTAACAAAGAATCTGAAACAATGTCTTCGTATAAATAATTCAAAAGGCAAAGTGAATACCAAAAGCATAAAGACGTCATATTATCACATGGCTTCTATCACATTGGCTTCTTAGTGAGGGCACAGCATCATTTGCCTGGTTCACAGTTTGCTATAAAGACCATACTGTTGATTTTACGAACAAATTTCAATAGTATTATTAAATACTGACCCAAAACTGCATTCACACTTTTGTTTTTGTAAGACAGTATGATCAAGAACCCGATCATAAATAAATGTAATTAAAACAATTAAAAAAAAAATATATATATATATTTCAGTCCATTTCAAACATAATTTTATATCTTTAACTTGGTCTACTATAAATGTAAATTCACTAATAAATCACCATGCAAAAATAGTATACTACATTGTTGATTTTATTTCATTTATTAAACATACTAGTTATGTTTTGTGTGTTTATCTATTAAGCAGACACAAATGACTTGCACTGCATATAAAATATACACTTTAACGATTCATGAATTCCCTAGGAATCAAAGTGGTGTTGTTAGCACCATGCTCTACTGTTTAACCTACAGAAATACATTTTTCCTGGTATGCCACCAGTTAATATAGTAAGTTATTTTAGGAATTGTTACTCACATACAGGTTTAGGCTAAGTTACCCACTTTTGATTACTCAAAATGCATTGTTGCTTTGCGTGAACATCACCCTCTTTGTCACAGATTTCAGAAAAACTACAACTTTACAACTTGACAATGAACAACACTGAACTGAAATACTCAACAGCACTAACCAAAACTAAACAACAGTAAACACCACCCGGATTCAAGAGGAGAATCCAGCAGGAAGTCTGTCTGCCAAACTAACACACATGCACACACCTATGTTTGGACTATTTTTTACTGACCATGTTAAATGAACAGGGGAAGTCATTGCCTAGTGATTAGAGAGTATGACTCCTAACCCTAAGGTTGTGTGTTCGAGTCTCGGGCCGGCAATACCATGACTGAGGTGCCCTTGAACAAGGCACCGAACCCCCAACTGCTCCCCGGGCGCCGCAGCATAAATGGCTGCCCACTGCTCCAAGTGTGTGTTCACGGTGTGTGTGTGTTCACTGCTGTGTGTGTGCACTTTGGATGGGTTAAATGCAGAGCACGAATTCAGAGTATGGGTCACCATATTTGGCTGTATGTCACACCACTTTTTTTTTTCTTTTCAATTTCACTAAATGTTTTAAAGATTATTTCCACTATTTTTTAACTGTTCTGAGTGAGAACATAAATTGTCTAACCTACAGTTAAGCAAGCCACACATGAAATCAGGGTACGAATGAAACCAAATTGTGAGTTCCTGCAACTGCTCTCCATCTGTGCATCAGTATTTAGTAAGTGGGTCACAGGACAGAATGAGTTTGCCTTCACAGTGAAGGGGTGTGACATACACTGGAGCAAATGGTTAGTTTCGTCTCAAGGAAAAAAGGAGCTCCTACATGACACACTCACCCACACAGAGGATATTGAAGCAGAAGCCATGGTTGACGGACTTGTTGACCAGCTGATCCGGCATGCTGTCAAAGCCAACATGACCAGAGAGTGGGACGGCACGTGCACCCTCTCCCTAGAAATAAAACAAAAGCAAACCATATTAATTATACAAGTAAGATGACTGTCACCAAAACATATCATTTGCACACAGTTTCTAAGCAATGCTTAGTCTTTGTAAGCACTTTCATTTATGAGGATGCAAAAAAAAAGAAACATTATCAACTAAGTAAGTAAAAGTAATAGCATGAACCTAATAGACACTATGCAAGATCTTTGACAAATTCTAATACTATGGTGCAGATTTCAAAGGTTCAGCTCTTTGCACTTCCTCTTTCCTGTCTGATCTCAACTGCTGAAACCACATTCAGGCAGACAGACCTGTAAACTTTGTTGCAGTCACAGACGAATATTACTGTTACCAAGTAACAGATACCTATAAAGCAAAGGGGTTGTTGTAAATAGCATAACACAAATGTCAAATTTAGGCCATACTTCAATACTTCCTCTACCATTGTTCACACAGGTCTGCCACCTGTCCTGCCCAAACTCTGCCAGGAAAGACTTTTGACCACATTTACAGCATATCCTTTGGTGTGCTTGGGTGTTTGCATATGTGTGACCTAAGCGATGAGCAGAGCAAATGTGCCAAATCATCTGATTTCTGCTAAAATAATAAAACGAAGAGTAAGCATTCAATCAGCACAGGTCTAATGCAATAAAGTTCCATCATCCAAATGGAGACATTAAGTAAAACTAATGAACATCAAAAAACTAATGGTCATCAAAAGTGCATCCATTTCAGCAAGAACCAATCAGCACAAATGATCAGTTCTGTTATGAGGATTACAGAGGAATAACAACAACCATAAAATGGACATTTCATTAACTGCAAAACGAGCAAATTGGAGAAGTCAGACTGTGAGAGTATCTTATTGACTGAACAAACAGTCACAATCTGACCCACATGTGCAACATTCTCAAACCAGACAACCGTAAGGAGTCCAAAGGGGGGTCATCATGACTGAAACACCCCACTGGCTGCTCTGTAACCAGAACATACTGGTTCAAACATCTGGTTTGTGTAGTAAAGACTGATATAGAAGTCATTTATGATATCTCACAGAATTTGAGCTCAGTCTCGAGCCTGCTGCCTCATGTTAGCTACGTAACTTATTCACATTTGAGACGTCAGAGTGAAGAAAACACAAGCTTCTGCAAAATACATCTGCAATTGGTTAACATGCCAGTTTCTGACATTGATGTACGAAATACTTCATGAAAGACAACGCCCATCGTGCCGAAGAGATATAAGGATGCTAAAGCAACTAAATATAACGGCACTAGACGCGCTCGAATTTAATATAATTTACAATACAAAACAATTATATTAAACTCCCAGTTAAACTGCCGTTTAATACAATACAATGGTTTTTTTATCGTTGTTTGTGAAAATGCATCATTCGTGGTCACTTCAAACCGTGGGTTTCGTGCGTTATTGTTGGCCCTCAACTTTAACCCATTTCCCTCTAAACAGCTGCAGGGAGATAACTATATAATGTGTTTAAAAAAAATGTGATCATATATTCTAATTGTGTGCACAAAAAATAACTGGCGTTTAAATATTAATTGTAACTGTGTATCAGTTTGTTGATAATGGGCCCTCAACTACGTTCACGAATATCGAAACCTACTGGATTCTACTAATTGTCGCACCCGCTAAAATATCTGGTACCAATTCGCCAGTCCAGTTTGGTAAACCCAAAGCACATCTTTGTAATAAAACAGTGCTCTTACCGCTTGTCGCGCTATCTCAGTGGCCGCCATGGTTATCTCCTGCATCAACCCTTCACAGGAAACTACAAGCACGCACGCAGAGAGAAGCTAGAGTGACGATCTCAGATACGATGGACTGTACCATTCATTACTGACGCCATGACGATGTGTGTTTTTTTTTTGGGGAATTGCACAAAAAAAAACGAATGAACGTATAACTAAAATACACATAGTTTACTAATTACAACACTCAAAACAATCATGATAATCAAAATATCCCATTATACTATGCCCACTATTTCATTAAATGGTATAGTCCTTTTCATACCGTTGTATTCCTAGGTCCAACAACTAACAGTAGTAAAGTGTTGAAAGGCGTAAAAGGTACACTTTTCACAGAATATGTCTTAAATATTTAATATTTCAGTAAGTTACGAAGTAAATATGTCACAAAAGTTAAATGTTTAAAAGTAATATTCCAAAGCCCATTTCAAAACATTTTATTTTAATTTTAGCCTATTATTTGAATGTCATGCGTAAGTTTTTATGTCCACGCGAACGATATATTTTCTTCAGTATTATGAAAGCATAGAGATTTAGGTACTCTATGCTTTCATAATTTCATTTGACTCGTTTACATTACGTTACATAGATTATACTAGCCTATACATTTTAATATGTATGTATGACTAGCCTAGTCATAAAATGCTGGAAGATTATTTATTTGGAAACTGTCGCAACATTTTCAATAAGCTAGTAAACCTTCATACTAGGCTAATTCATATTGAATTAAGCAGGACTGACTTTGCAAAAATAATACATAGAGAGAGAGAGAGAGTGAGAGAGGCTATTTATATATAAAGGAAAAAAAGGTTCTATTTTAACTTCCTTCTGGGTTCCATCAGTGTAAGTGTCGTGGGTTTGAAGACAAGTGTTGATTTAGTTAGTGGTATTTGAACTTTAGACTTTATTAAGGGGAGGGATTGGACGTCGGAAATGGCCACTGTGAGGAAAAACACACTCGAACAGTTTCGATTAGCTCACGGAAAACATTTTCTGCTTCTCAGAAAGGAGAAACTGTCGTTAAACTAGCGTTCAGAGATCTGTGAAGCCTCATAATCCGCAAGAAATGAGTGTAGAGGGCTTGAATTAGGCTACTTTTAAGAGCTGTGCGGACAACAGGTGATCCGGCATCGGGTGATTCACCCGAGAGACAGGTAACGTTATGCATTCACATTCATCAATCAAACACAGTTTTTCGTAAAACTTTACGAGAACATAGAATGATAACATTCGACGAAATTTTACAATTTTCAGACATGAAAACGTAAAAGGCTAAGCTACGGACTTAAATAATAAAATAAATATAGGCCTATATATATTTTAAAAGTGATCATGTAAAATAGTCATAGTGTGAATGTTTTGTTTAAAAAGCAAGTGTAAAAAGAGGAACACGAATGAGGAAGAAGCGCGTTTCTTTAGCCTACCAAGAGAAAACTAAACTAGTCATGCTTGCTGTTTCTTTCTTAAATAGAAACATGTTTAGATTATTCATTATTAATCTTTTGTTATTATTCTTATGAAGACACGTATTTAGGCTATAATATTTAATTTACGAATATTATATTATTTTTCCCCTACCCAGATTTGAACATTTAAAGGCTAGTAAACAGAAGTTACTGAGGACGATGGTTTTCTAAGGTTATGTAAGCCTCTTTAATTTGGATCTTATCTAAGTAAATAGCCAAACTTCCCGGGGACCCGCCAGTATGTATGAGGGGAACAGCAGTGGTCCCATCAGCTGTGAGGAACACTGTGATGATGAACCTGTGGGGGATGCAGCTCTGCCCTCAGAAGAACCAACAGATTCAGACGGGGACGCTTCAGGCAATAATGTAAGGATTTCAGATTCACCTAAAAGTAGGATAACGAGCCAGTTCCGCTCGAATCTCGAGGAGCGACTGTCAAGACATGGTGCTCGACCCGTGTCTCCTGCGCTCAGCGCCTCCTCGCGCAGATCCAGATTTCACAAACAGCTGGAGGAACGCGGCAGCAGCGCCTCCCGCAGACAATCAGTCGATAAACTGGAGAAGGGCTCCCTCACCCCCTCCATGCGAAAAAAGTATTTGAAAGAGTTGTTTTTGAATAATAAATCCGGATTGTCAAGCATTTTATCATCCAAACACGAATCGTCAGAAGCAGAGGAGGCACCGTATGGAGACACTTTGAACAGCGGCGCGTTCTGGGCTTTGGATCCTATGGAGCACGCGTGGATGCTTTCTGTTGTGGATGGAAATTATGAAACTATGCTGGAATTCCTCGCCGAGGATCCCAGTTTATTGAACAGAAAAGACTTTATCAGTGGTTTTACAGCTCTCCACTGGTTGGCAAAAAATGGAAAGGACGAGACACTGATTCAGCTTCTCAGGCATGCAGAAAAAGAGGGGCTCTCAGTGAATGTGAACTTGAGAGGCAGTGGAGGTCTGACGCCTCTTCATGTGGCTGCCATGCATAACCAGTACACGGTCGTGAAGGCGTTGGTCGGTGCATTCAGTGCTAATATAGATGTCCTGGACTACAGTGGGAAAAGAGCATGGCAGTATCTCAGAAGCAATGCACCTATAGAAATGAAGGAGCTTCTGGGAGCTTGGGATGATGAACACTCTGTAGGGTACTTGAATGTGAACAACAGTGCGAATCAAGCACAGCCAGATGAAGACCATACTCAAGAAGATAGAGTCGAGGTGGACGGTTCAGGAGGAATCACACGCCAACGATTCTCATCCTTTAGGAGGCTGTTATACAACGTTGGTCTGTTTGAAAATATCTGAGACTTTGCCAAAACCATGTTTTCAGGTCATTGTCAAACAATTAAAATTTGCTCCTTTAACAAAATGTGTATGGTTAATAATGTGGCACCTCTCAACAGTGCTGTTGTATTATTTGATGAATTTTAATCCTTGAAATTAAGAGTTGCAAGGAACTTAACACCAATGTTTCACACACACACATTTACACCACACACAGTGGCTATAGAAAAATATAAAATAATAATCACCCTTTAAACTAAAGTTAGCAGAGATGTACCCCAACAGACTAACAGCTGTAATTAAAGAAAAATAAGTTGATCCCTTTTCCAACTCAGTGATTGCTATTTTTTTCTATGATATGTTGGTGTTATATCTTTCACGTGGATGTCAAATACAGCTGGATAAAACAAAAACTGGGGGCATCTTCATTTCAGGCTGCAAAGCAAGTTAGCAAATTATTTTAAAGGGGGGTGATTCTTTTCCATACCCACTTTATATAAATAAACACAACTTTCTCAAATACATTTTACAAAAATAACTCCAGGCTTAAAGTTCCTGCATTCAAAAAATTACAACATGGAAGTAACTTTCACTTTTCAAAAGATGATGTTCTATTTCCAGTGTAAACGTATTAAAGATTCTTAAATCAAGATACATTTACTTGTAAAGCAAACAATTTCTGAAAAACTGATTAAAGCAAGACCAAAAATGTGCCAAACGGTGCCAGAAAGAGACAAAATATTGAAAATAATTTTTCATACTCATGAAAAATTATGTTTAGATATTGGGATATAATTTTTTTTGCAGTCACATTTGGCACTTCCTGCTAAAAAGTAATGCCTTTTAAAAGGACTTTATTTAATCTTAAAACTTTTAAGAACTGCACAAGAACATATGTCTAGATAGATAAAAACTTAAGTGTATTCTTTATGAGAAATAAAAGCTCAGTGAAATCCAATAAAAGTGTTTATCAGTAGTTCTGTTTTTTTTGTGCACAACAAACGGTTGCAAATCCAGCCACTGGGAAATGTCAACTTTGCCATTTTAACAAAAGAGGAGGATACAAATACTTCTGCTTTGATGACAAATCTTTTATTGTTCAGCAAGGACATAACCAGAATATCTGTACAAAAGAGAGACTGCTGTTCCTGATAGCATGGCTTCTCTCCAGCTCTGGATGAGTTGGTGGTCCTGGCAGGGAACAGACAGAGGGGGAAGCTGAAGTAAACAGAGTGTTTACAAGCCCAGCTTGGTCCTTCTCCAGTGTCTCCTCTTGGAATTGTATCTGCAGAGAGATTTGCAAAGATAAAGCATCACAGAGGCAAACACCCATTAAAATCAATTACACTACATCCTTTAGGCTATAGCAGTAAACAGCACTGTGCAACAAAACAAACAGTGCAGCCAAGAAAATTATGAATAAGAGGGATTGAAACAAAAAACCATCAAGCATATGTCTCATCAAAATGTAGTTTAATAAACACCACATACATCAATTTAATGTTTTAACACTATAGCAGCAAACCAGTCAAAGTACTGATAAGCAAAGTAGCGTAATGTGCACATCCTCAATGTAAAAATATATAATTATGATACAATGAAAGGTGTCTCCACCATAGAGCATTCACATGTCATATGAGGGATGACAGTAATCATGACTCCAAAGCAGAAGGATGCTCTTAGCAGGATAATGGCAGTACTCCCACAAAATTTAGCACTGTAATTGCGTCCTGCTTTCCTTGGCTACTATGAACTACAGAAGCAGAAAAAAGGATTACAGCCACTTTAAGACTGTCGCTACGGGTGTAACTCAGCGGTGTTCGTTACAGCGGCAATAACCATGTCAACATACCTGATCTTGTTGCCCGTTTTCATCCTAATCCACTGTGGGATCGGCCGGTTCTGCTTCTGCTTCTTAGCGAGGAAGCGTTTGATTCTGAAGGTCTTATGCGACGCCTGAAATACAAATGTGAAGCACGCCGTCAGACAGTCTGCGGTGGCTGAGGTTCATCATCCCGCGACGCTTCACGGGGAAATGCGAGCTATGCTTTTATTACTCACCGAACATTAATCACTCAAATATTACATTCCATCACCTAAGAACTTCTACTGATATACAAAAACGAAGAGATGCAGAGGAGAACAGCTACCTGTGAAAGGATGTTTTATGATTTTCACTTACCATCTCGGAACTCGCTATCCGTTCACCACTATGGCGGTAGTCGAAGAGAAGGAACCATGGGCAATGCAGCACTGTATATCTGAGTCACGAAACGAGTCGCTCCTTCATGTCACAGCGACACCCAGTGGCTCCACGGAGAGCACAAGCTCCTGGGTATACTTCGCTTTTTGAAAATTAGATTTTGCATGCAGTTCTGCGTTTTGATGTGTTATTAGAATTTAACAGAAATAACATATGATAATAAAAGATAGTTATTTATGTTCAGTTTTTAATAGACAAAAAACATGTCCCAGTTTATGCGTCACCCATGTTAACATCATTAGCCCTCCAAAAATAATGTAAAATTAATTACATAAATTAAGAAAATTGGGATAGTGACATCCTTTCAAGCAATGAATCTCTTCAAGAAAAATGATCCCCCTCTTATCTTATTACTTCGTTGTTATATATAATTCTTTTTGTACAGCGAAACTTACTATGTGAATAATCAGCGACATCAGCATTTAATTATCTTTCTCATAAAATGAGATCAAGAACAAGGCTTTTAATGGCTAAATTAACCTAAAACCATGAAACTATGAAACTACCAACTTTTAAGTCTAAGCTATATTTAAACTTAAATATCAAAAATTGCAAATTTAATGTAAGGTGACACAAATGCAAGGATACCATAAAGGGTATGGAATGACCAAAGAAATGTAATAGACAAATAAAACTAAACACTAGAAGTAACACATAGGTTGTTCATTTATTGTTTTTTGCATTTCTCTTCACATTTTGACCAAGCTGCAACTATAAAAGGAAAACGAGTTTTGAGTTGAGGATTTTTTACAATGTAACACACAAATGGATGGCAGCACAGTTTCCAAACCAAGCTAACCAGAAGTTGCATTTTTCTGAGTTGTAAGATATGCTTCAATTCCAAAACTATAAAAGGCCACATTTGTTTTTGCATATAATTTAGTTGACTTGCAAAAAAAGAACTGACAATGAACAAGGCATCAGCATTATAAAGCATGGCTCTTTTTCCACCTGACCAACCCCTAATCAAAAAAGAAACATTGTAGATCAGCAGGCTCTCTAAAACAGCTACAAGCCACATCCATGTTCAAAGAACACAAATTTATTACCGATTGTCTGAAGTGAAATGCAGTGGATTTGGGTCAGGCGTGAAAGATCTTTCTAAAACGGAACAGTGAGAAATGGTGAGCAAGCTGGATCAGACCTTTGTTAAACTCTGAAACAGAAAAGCATGTGAAGTAAAACATGTTTGGCTGTGTACCAAAAGTAAGGTCACTTTTTAATTATCGTGGTCCAATCCCTTTGGCTTCTCTCGTAATTAAGCCCTGTTTCTCAAATCTAACCATCGGTTAGGACTTGCCTTGCTCATGAACAAACTTTGGGGGGGGTTCATTCAGGCACTGGAGGGCAACAGGTATGTGCTCTCATGTCACTGACAGAGAGGTGGGGGTGGGGGGGGTATTTTGATGGCAGCACCATGTTTCTGAGGTGTTTGTCTTGATTAGATCAGAGCCCCTCCTCTCAAGACATCATGTCATGCCAGCACAGAGCTGTTTCCTCACTCAGCAGCTTTCTCTTGAGTGTTCTTGGTCTCCCGCTCAGCTCTCTTCTCCTCTCCCTGTCCATCTCCTCCTGTTCCTCCTCCGCCCCGGTTACGGCTCCTCGCCCCGGGCTGGTACAGCTGAATTGTAGGCCGATCCTAAGACAGAAATGTAAAAACCATAAACAATATGTAAAATAAAAGTTATACACATACAAATTTTTATAAGAAGTCTCCAATACTCATCAAGGCTGCATTTTTTTTAAATCAAAAACGAAGTCAAAAGCAGAAATATTGTGGAGTATTACTACAATCTTAATATATTTTAAAACTGAATTTATTCTGTGACTGCAAAGCCATTACTCCAGTCTTCAGTGTCACATGATCCTTCAGAAATCATTGTAATATACTGTTTTGGTGTTTTATTATCAATTATTATTGGTGCTCAGTTAATAATAATGGTTCTCATTATCATCAATGGTTTTGCTGCTTAATATTTTGTGAAAACAATCAAGATTCTATCATAACCAGAACAACTAAAAGAACAGCATTTATTTCAAATAGAAACCCTAAAGTTTTCAAAGGTGGTTAATTAAATAAGCAGCACATATGTTCTCAGGATGGTATTAAGAAATATGTCTTAATATCATGTATCACCTTGAGCAGCAAATCAGCATACAAGAATGATTTCTGAAGTATCATGTGATCCATGTGACACCTAGTGACTTAAGACTGGTTTTGTGGTCAAGAGTCACATATTAAAATCAGAAAAACTGCTTAAATTGTAATAACATTTATAAAACAGTACTTTTTTTCACTGTATTTTGATCAAATAAATGCATCTTTGGTGAGAATAAGATGCTTCCTCCAAAATGAATAATTCTTCCAAACATATGACCGGTCGTGTACCTTATTTCTCAGACGGTCTCTTTTGGCACTGTCTTCTTTTCTGCTGTCCCTTGAAGGCTTTTCAGGATGAGCACTAACGGAGGACTCTCCGGTGTTTTCATTCTTCCTTTTCTCCCAAACACGCTCCTTGTCCTTCTTCCCCTCCTCGTCTCTCTTTCTGTAGGTGTTTTCTCTATCCTGACGTTCCCTTTTCCTCCGTTCTTCATCCTGCCTTCTGATACGTTCTTTGTCTTTCTGTCTTCGCTCTCTCTCTCTGTCCCGCTCCCGCTCTCGGTCTCCATCGCGATCTCTGTAATTTTTATGCCCACTATCCTCTGACCTGAATATCAAAGCATATTGACATCATGATATGAAATTAGAGGAGACCTGAAAAGTAAAATATGTGTTGAGTAAGGCTGGGAATCTTTTTTGTCCGTGTCGAGTGTGACCAACATACTTTCCCCCTTTCTCCTCTCTGTGTTCACCATTCTGCCGCTTCTTTGTTTCTCCTCCTCCAGGAGGTCGATCTTCCCTTTGTTTCTCTCGGTCTTGTTTCTTGGCCTTGTCCTTTGGCTTCTCAGTATCAACATCATCTGCTTTCTCTGTTTTTTTCAAGAGCTGAAAGACAAAACCAAGTTGGGATTAGTAAGATTTAAAAAGAATGCATTTAATTGATCAAAAGTGACAGTGAGGACATTCATGTTACAAAGGTTTTTTCTGTTTCAAAATACTGTTCTTTTGAACTTCCTATTCTTCAAAGATCCTGGAAAAAATACATACCATGCTTTACACAAAAATATGAGGCATCACAATGGTTTTCAACACTGATAATAATAAAAAGAATCTGCATATAAGAATTATTTCTGAAGGATCATGTGACACAGAAGACTGGAGTAATGATGCTGAAAAATCAGCTTCGCCATCACATGAATAAATTACATTTTAAAATATATTCAAATAGAAAACAGTTATTTGGAGCTGTAAATATTTTGTATTACTCATCAAATAAATGCAGCCTTGGTGAGCATAATTATTTCAAAATCATATGAAAATCTTGTTAACTTTGGTGTATAGATTTTTTAGTAATGAAACATTAATATTTAGATAGTTATGTACCTTAATTTTTGGCTGTTCATCTTTAGGTTGGTCCTTATCCTTATCAGATGCCTTTTCTCCTTTTTTTAATTTCTCAGCCTCTTTTCTTTTTCTTCTGTCCTCCTCTCTCCACTTACGCCTTTCTTCATCTCGCAGGCGTTTACGTTCTAGTTCTCTCCGTCTCCTCTCTTCTTTCTTTTCTTCTCTAATCCTCTGGGGAGGACAGGATGAGAGAGCATGAACACACTACACATACAGTATAACGTATTATATACAGAAACTAAATGAACCGACATCAGTTAATATTACAGCCTCACTTTACCTGTTTATTCTTTAGGAAGTCCAAGAGAGGTGTCGTTTTTTTAGCTGGGGAAAAAAACATTTCAGATTTTTATTTTGAACGAAGAGCGAAAACTTGTTAAAATTGTTGTTTAGGGATGTTGTGTTGAAACGCACCACTAAGTTCCTTGGTCTTGGCCTCTATTTCCTCAAGCAAAGTCTCAGGGTTGGAAGGAAATTTTTCCTCATCACCATTGTAGGACTCCAAAAACTTTTTGTAATCAGCATCTAATAAGGCACAGGTAAACAAATAATAAACTATTGTATGCAGTGATAACAATCAAATGTAAAAACACACATATATATATATTTCACCATCTTCAATTGTTCCACTTTTGGCATCTTTCTTCTTGCTTCTTTTCTTAGCAGTTTTCTGGAATGGCGCAAACTCAACAATTGCTGGATATTCTTGACCTAATGTGGGGAAAAAAAGAAGATAACACAGATATCACTATTAGAGACGTTCATCAGAAATTTCCCAGCACACAAACCAGCTCAGTCTGAAGACTCTATAACATAATTCTGACTCCTAAAACCACTGATTAGCTAGTAAACAGAATCCTGCAAATTATCATGACACGCCAAAGACAAACCTCGACTATCAATGAAGACATAGCCATCGAACCGGTCCCTGAAGAGAACTACGTCATCTTGATTTTTGAAATTCAGATACGCTCTTGAAAACAGATGAGGGAAAAGACTGCAAATAAAACAAACATCTCGATCAGCCATCAAATAACTTTCATCACTCTTCTGTTCTCTTTTCTAAAAGAATGAATCTACAGACCTAGTATCACTAGAGAAAAACTCCAGGTAATCCAGCTCTGGAAGAGGCTGCAGTTGTTCCACTAAATCTTCTTTAGTCAGACTTGGAGGGAGACGCCGGATCACAATCTAAAAAAAAAAACAATAAAATAGTGTAAAAAGAACAAAAATTACTTGCACACACTTTATGTGTTTTATACGCTTTAATACACATATGACAAATAAGATATATAGTATAGAATAAGAGTTGTTAACCTATATGCATATATACTATATACATTTAAATGTATGCTTTTATCCAAAGCGACTTACAGTGCACTCAGGCTATAAGTTACATTTTTTTGTTATTTATCAGTATGTATATGTATTGCTGTTTATTATAATATTAATGTGATTGAAACTAGATCTGACATTCACAGTACAGTACTATAAGTTATCGTTTGTGGCTGTATCCACAGAAATCCCCCTGTCAAAGTTTTTAGGCGATTCCTCTTTATTATTTTGCTAACAAAGTGCCGAATCCCCGCAGTGATTGGAAACTTTGACAGGGGGGTTTGCTAACCGGCCTTTTCGGTTATATTCAACTGCAATGTTGAAATCAAAAAGAGAATAATATATAAACGTGTTAGTAAAAATACAGCTGCAAACAATAATTTATAGTATTTCAAATGAAAGCAGCTGGCTGCGCTGTTTATAGTCTATTTGTAGCAGGAATGTAGCCAGCTAGCCTGCTAACTAACTACCTTTGTCAAAGCCTCCTTCTTCTCTTTATTTGGCTTTTCATTTTCATCACATTTTATTTCCACTTTCTTTTCTCTGGGACGCGTGTTTTCCTTATCCTCCTTCATGATCCTTTGCCAACTTCTGTAGCGATGTCTTACTTCGTATGTTTCTTTCTGTTATCAGTTGTGTGTTGTGCTGCTATCTCTCTCCACTGCCCAACTTTCCGCAGTTGTTTCTTCGTCACACCAGCAGGCGTCTCTGATTGGCCACAGCTCATGATGCAAAGAGCCTCTCGATAAAGCGACGATCGTCCAGTCTTCCACTCTGCTTAATGTGTCGTTGTCAAATGGACTATTGCTAGGGAGAAAACTCGACGACAATTAGTAACTGTTAATGACACTAACAGCATACTTGACACTATAAAATAAATACACACACTTCCTAATACTTATCTCTTTTTCTTATCTCTTAAGTGGCTATTACATAAAGAGTGGACAGGCTAGACATTGCTGTGTTCCTCCCAGTTCTTAAACTATTTTTATCATTAGGCAATATCGTTCAAAAATGAATAAAATGTAATTCTTGGCAACACACGACATGATAAACAAAGTGTCCATAAGTATGTGAATACTACAGGTCCTTCTAAAAAAATTAGCATATTGTGATAAAAGTTCAATATTTTCCATAATTGTTAGAAGAGATTTATATTTTGAATTAACGCTGTTCTTAAAAAAAAAATATATATACATCGAAGAATCCGGAAAAAAAGCATCACAGATTCCAAAATAATATTTGGCATCACAACTATTAATAATTCTAATAATAAATCATCATATTAGACTGATTTCTGAAGATCATGTGACACTGAAGACTGGAGGAATGATGCTGAAAATACAGCTGCACATCACAGAAATAAATTATATTTTAAAGGATATTAAAATATAAAACATTATTTTATATATTTTATTTTGATAATTTTGAATTATTACTGAAATACAACCTTTTTTGTATCAAACAGTTCATTGAAAAATAATAAATGAAGTACCTGAAGCTGACAATGAAGTAAATGTATAATAATTAGCAAAGATTATTAATTTAGTGCTGTAAACGCGCGTGTGAGGGCCAAACACAGCAGAACGGTAGGAAACTTCACTCCTCTTATTATTTCTCTTTTACTATAGCGATTTATTTTTAGATACGTGGTCTGAATCTTTCATAGAGTTGTAAAGTTATTAGAGTTATTAGAGAAATAGAGTTATTTTTTACATTCTTTGGTCGAAGTTTTCAGATCGGGACTTCGGAGCCTGTTCGCGAATCTGTTGATTCAGATCGGCACTTCGGAACCTTTTCGCGACTCGGTTGATTCAGATCGGCACTTCGGAGCCTGTTCGCGAAACTGTTGATTCAGATCGGCACTTCTGAGCCTGTTCGCGACTCGGTTGATTCAGATCGGCACTTCGGAGCCTGTTCGCGAATCTGTTGATTCAGATCGGCACTTCGGAGCCTGTTCGCGACTCGGTTGATTCAGATCGGCAGTTCGGAGCATGTTCGCGACTCGGTTGATTCAGATCGGCACTTCGGAGCATGTTCGCGACTCGGTTGATTCAGATCGGCACTTCGGAGCCTGTTCGCTAATCTGTTGATTCAGATCGACACTTCGGAGCATGTTCGCGACTCGGTTGATTCAGATCGGCACTTCGGAGCATGTTCGCGACTCGGTTGATTCAGATCGGCACTTCGGAGCCTGTTCGCGAATCTGTTAATTCAGATCGGCACTTCGGAGCCTTTTCGCGACTCGGTTGATTCAGATCTGCACTTCGGAGCCTGTTCGCGAATCTGTTGATTCAGATCGGCACTTCGGAGCCTGTTCGCGACTCGGTTGATTTAGATCGGCACTTCGGAGCATGCTCGCGACTCGATCGATTCAGATCAGCACTTCGGAGCATGTTTGCGACCCCGTTGATTCAGATTGAGACTCCGGGGACTGTTTGTGATTTTTTTTTTTTTTTAATTCAGATCTGTACTTCGAAGCAAGAAGTGTTTGTCAAACAGTTCATTAGTGATAACTGAATATTTGGGCCTGAGGCTTTTTTTTCTAACCTGTCGATTTGATTTTTAAATGATTTCAATGACAGGAAGTTCCATGTGTTTTTTTTTTTATGAATTGTGGATGGAAAAATTAAACTTTCATATATTTTAGATTCATTGCACACCAACTGAAATATTTCAGGTCTTTTATTGTTTTAATACTGATGATTTTGGCATACAGCTCATGAAAACCCAAAATTACTATCTATTATCTATCTATAGCATATTTCATCCGACCAATAAAAGAAAAGTGTTTTTAATACAAAAAAAGTCAACCTTCAAATAATTATGTTCAGTTATGCACTCAATACTTGGTCGGAAATTCTTTTGCAGAAATGACTGCTTCAATGCGGCGTGGCATGGATGCAATCAGCCTGTGTCACTGCTGAGGTGTTTTGGAGGCTCAGGATGCTTCGATAGCGGCCTTAAGCTCATCCAGAGTGTTGGGTCTTGCGTCTCTCAACTTTCTCTTCACAATATCACACAGATTCTCTATGGGGTTCAGGTCAGGAGAGTTGGCAGGCCAATTGAGCACAGTAATACCATGGTCTGTAAACCATTTACCAGTGGTTTTGGCACTGTGAGCAGGTGCCAGGTCGTGCTGAAAAATGAAATCTTCATCTCCATAAAGCTTTTCAGCAGATGGAAGCATAAAGTGCTCCAAAATCTCCTGATAGCTAGCTGCATTGACCCTGCCCTTGATAAAACACAGTGGACAAACACCAGCAGCTGACATGGCACCCCAGACCATCACTGACTGTGGGTACTTGACACTGGACTTCAGGCATTTTGGCATTTCCTTCTCCCCGGTCTTCCTCCAGACTCTGGCACCTTGATTTCCGAATGACATGCAAAATTTGCTTTCATCCGAAAAAAGTACTTTGGACCACTGAGCAACAGTCCAGTGCTGCTTCTCTGTAGCCCATTTCCTGCACACGCCTGTGCACGGTGGCTCTGGATGTTTCTACTCCAGACTCAGTCCACAATCTTCCTCAGGGTTCGGTCACCTCTTCTCGTTGTGCAGCGTTTTTTGCTACACTTTTTCCTTCCCACAGACTTCCCACTGAGGTGCCTTGATACAGCACTCTGGGGACAGCCTATTCTTTCAGAAATTTCTTTCTGTGTCTTACCCTCTCGGGTGTCAATGATGGCCTTCTGGACAGCAGTCAGGTCGGCAGCCTTACCCATGATTGCGGTTTTGAGTAATGAACTAGACTGGGAGTTTTTAAAAGCCTCAGGAATCTTTTGCATGTGTTTAGAGTTAATTAATAGATTCAGATGGTTAGGTTAATAGCTCGTTTAGAGAACCTTTTCATGATATGCTAATTTTTTGAGATAGGAATTTTGGGTTTTCATGAGCTGTATGCCAAAATCATCAGTATTAAAACAATAACAGACCTAAAATATTTCAGTTGGTGTGCAATGAATCTAAAATATATGAAAGTTTAATTTTTATCATTACATTATGGAAAATAATGAACTTTTATCACAATATGCTAATTTTTTTAGAAGAACCTGTATAGTAGGTTTAGCAGTATAATACTTACACTAATAAGGGCCACAAAGCGGCGCTGCAGTATTACAGCCGAGGTTTTCAGATGCGGAAGTGAATTATATGGAGCCAGGCCCTCATCCACATCTCGGAAGTTGTTTTTGTGACCGTCCGTCATAAGGGCAGACATTTTGCAAGGTTTTTTTTTTTTGGAAAACTTTAAATAATTCGTGTCCTCTGCAATAATTTGTCTGTGTTTGTACACTTATATGTCACCACGATCATGTGGTATGAGATATTGCCCGGCTTTGCTGTTATGACAGTCTGTCTGATGATTCCTGGCATCGCAACTGCTCAAATCCAAAAGTTCACAAACGGTGGAAAGGTGAGTTATGATGATGATGATGATGATGAGCTTTGTTTTGTCACTCTCAGTCACTGAGTATGCTTTAATGAATCATTCAATACATATAAACCCTTGTTTCAGCTGGACAATAAGTCTGATATTTCTGTACATGTAATCCACTTGTATTTAGGAAAAGAGGATCGCACGGGTTCCCTATCACTGGTATTTGATGGAGAGAGACAGAAGAGTGTCTGGAACTGGTGCACACTACCATGCGAAGGTATGTTTAACGTATATTTATGTTTAACGTATCAGTTCTGAATATGCTCACAATATCTGGTGTTTTAATATTCTGCTTTATTTCACAGGGACTTGAAAACATCAAATGAAGAGTCACCAAGAAACAATTGAAATGTACATTTTGTCCAGCAGTCTATTAAAATGTTATGTTAAAATGTTTGGTTTTGCTTGCTGTTTTAATTGTGTGTGTGTTCATATTTGATTTTTTGATAGAGCTGTTATATTGTACTGTTTTGGTACTGGTTCACTTTGGTTTGAATGTACATGTTAATATGATTTGTTTGCATATTTTACTTAATTATGTTAATGTTTCCTTAACCCATTTAACTGAGGTGTTTTGTCGATTTTAGTTTAGAGTAAATCACTTCACCGTGTACTCAAGTGTAATGATGGGTTAAAATATAGAGTGCATGATCTAATCCTTGCAGTTTTTACAGATGCCGAGCGATGCATATAAATACATTGTACATAATACACATGACTTACTGCAGAGTCTACAAAATGTGCGGATTTCTTAAAATAATTCTAAATGATCGATTTAAGTGGATCTACAAAATGCTTGAAAATATAAAAAGTATACATAATGTGCATAAACGGGTGTTTATGTAATATACAGACTCCACAGAATCAGCTTCCAGTAGATTGTCAGTTGGCATCATTTGTGGTAATGCAATAAGTATACAAACTGCACTAAAGTAGTACCACTCTTATGTTGTGAAGAAAATCTTGTGCACTTTTAACATCCATTTAGACGTCCAGTGGAGACAACCGAGATGATGAAGCAAGCAGACATGACGTACTTCTATTCCAAACCATAATGCTTTTAGCATGGTTCGTGATAGAACTGTGATTTCCAGGCTAGGAGAAGTTATGAAAGTTACTATTGTGAATATATTATGTATAATAAGCAATAAGATTATTAGTGCTATTTTATATAGCTGTAAATGTAAAAATCCATTATTAATGGCATTTTAGTCTCTTTATTGAGAAGTAACGCACAAGGGAAAGGCTTGCATGAAGCATGATGGGCTCTAAATGAAAAAAAATTAAAGGATATAACACTGAAAGGTCATTGCAATACGACCCTGAGCGCCTGTGGCGTAAACTGCTCTGCGGTTTACTCACTTTTTCTAGAAATGGTGAAATGATGTTGCAATTATGTCTCAGAGTCTGCTTGGAATCAAGCCGAACTATGCCTTGTTTTAAGGATGTGATTTGTTGCCATGTTAAGTGTATATGTGTTTTATCTTGACTTTGAGAAGCTATTATATATGAGTGGTTAGTAAAGGAACTGCATACGCTCCATTTAAAATGAAGTCATTCTTAAGAAAAGCAAATGAATATTGTTGCTCCAGCATGACAGTGGGTCACCTGACCATTTTTATTTAGATGCTATACACATTACATTAAGGGAATTGCGGTGGTTAATGGTTTGAGCTCTACTGATCACAGTTTATTTCTTGTTTGTAATAAAAGAAACTTCAGTTCACAAGCATCTCACTGTGAACTGTACAGGAGGATGCCCAAGCAGACAAAAATGAACACACATTTGTGTAAAATCTGTGACTTGATCATATCTTATGTTTCATAAAAAAAAAGAAAACGAATAACATCCCAACAGAAAATTTAATTCTGCAGGACTGTCTACTTCTCGTCTTTGCCTTTAGTTTTTCTGTACACCATTTCCCTGAAGCTGGAAAGGATTTTGCTTTCCCTCTTTCTCCTTTCCTCTTGGTTAAATGAAGCAAGAGCTCTCTTCTCATCAGCGCTGTAGATCTGGTTTTCCTTTCTCAGACGCACAGCCTCCATACGCCGATGTCTGAAGGCATAAAGAATAAATGTAAAAAATGTGCATGATACTTCACCAACAATTATAAAGAGTTTCATCTTTTTACTTAAGACTACATTGCTTTAGTTTTTGTGGAAATTAAAGTGATTAACTCTTTAAAAAAAACTGAAAGCAAACTATTGAACAGTAGTGTATGTGCACAAATGTACAGTATAAAAGCTTCATACCTGCTTCCACTCATGACATAGCCACATTTCTCATACTCCGCAATCTCGTCACTAGTCAAACCTATTTCACCTCTTCTTGGAATACGCTTTCCTGCTTTGACGAACTCTGCCATGGCTGCACCTTCACCTGGTAGCAAAGCGTGGCCAAAACTATGGGAAACAAGACAGTTCGGTTCCAGAGACAGGATCAAGAATGACTTTAAAACAAGCACTATTATGACTAAGTAACAGTGGAAGAAGAATCAATTGCTCACTCCAAAGGTTTGTCATCTTGGGACAGGTGAGTGAGAGGAGCTTCAGGTCCAACAACATCTTCTCCAACACCAGTTTTCTCCACCCATGAGATTTCATCGACATCCTCTTCTTCTTCCTCCGAATGTTCACTGCTAGAGCTACTGGACTCCTTCTGATTCTTCTTTGCCTTCTTCTTCTTTGATTTTTTCCTGAGAGGACAAAATCATGCATCGTATGAAACAAAACGAGCCTAGCTGATTCAATACACTACAGACGAAAACAAGATTCTTACTTTTTACTTTTCTTCTTTCTTTTCTTCTTTTTCATCTCATCTGCATAACAAGACGGTAAATGTTGATTTAATCTTATACATAAAAAATTTGTTTTAAGAGAAAAATAAATGACACAAACCTTCACTTTCTGGCTCACTGTCCTCTGAGTGCTTCCTGTTCTTTCTCTTCTTTGATTTCTTCTTCTTCTTTTTCTTTTTCTTCTTTTCCTCTGTAGACAAGATATCAGGCATTTAGATGATTTATTAAACATGCTGTGAAAAAGCACATTGTGTGTAGTTGAGATGTTAAAGAATCATTTACCCTGTGCACTTGAATCAGAGCTGCTGTTCTTCACGTCCTCTTCTACAGGAGTGTGTTCATCTGAGCTATTACCAGATATAAGATGAGAGCATTTAAGCACAGAGTATATGATTAATATATTACTGTACATAGACTGTTTTCTCAGCTGGGACATCCACAACAAAAAATACACACAACAAACGATTTAATAGCCTAAACCACAAAGAAGAAAAAATACATGAAACCAATCATCTAATGGTTGGTGGAATGAGAAATGTACACAACAAAATTCCATGACAACGCAGTGACAATGCAGATTTCCAGATAAGGCTACATGATGAGAGTGTCAAAATAAAGGTGCATCTTGCAAAAAATGTATGTTGATTTATGTGTTGCATTTGTTCATTGCATTAATATATAGTGATGTATCGTTAGACCCCTTTTATACTTTATAAAACATAACAGTAGACACACACACACACACACACATATATATATATATATATATATATATATATATATATATATATATATATATATATATATATATATATATATATATAATAATGTATGTGTGTGTGTACAAACATACATACATACATATATATATATATATATACATACATACATACATACATACATATATATATATATATATATATATATATATATATATATATATATATATGGTTTTTAATATGAACTCACTCAGGCTCTCTGACTCTTGGAGAATATCCCCAGACCTCAGGACATCCCAGTTCACCAATTCTCTCACGTTCCTGCAGACGCCTTGATAGAGAAAAGCAGAAAACAAGTAAATACAATGCTCAGTAACTGCTCGTGCCGTGTATGCTCGCTCATGAAGACTGAATTGAGTCTGACCTCGCGTTGAAGGCGTCTTGTCTCTGTCGCTGGGCATCATCTCTCTTGTCATAATAATCGGATCTTGATCCGAAGCCGTGATCTCGGTCTCTCTGATCTGACCAGTTTAACCGATCTCTTTCCCTTGACCTGGAGCGACTACGGGAATTCTCTACTCGGAACCGGTTTCTGTTCCTCTCTTTGTCGTTGTGTCGCGATTTGTGCTCGTCTTCGTGCTCGTGTCTGTGGTTCTTCAGCCCGTGGTCCGGTGAGCGGCTGCGGCTGCGACGGCGTCTCTTCGGACTCACAGCGCCTGAATATTTTACGTCCAGCTCGGGCATTACTACAATCTGTATTATTAACTTTAACGGCAATTTAATGACGTTTGGATAGCCTTTTATTTAGTTAGGTCCTAAAGCGGCCTGCTAATTACATTTTGTTGGTCATGTCGCAGTTGACCAAGCTAGCTAGATAATGATTTTAGCGAATCGCGATTTTTCTTTTAGCTAATAAGACAAATAAAACATGTATTAATTTATATAAATCACGGTGGTGTTGAGACTCAGCACGAAACCAGTAAACAACTTAAACGCGTGTGATGAGACCAAAATGTGTACTAGCGTCGTTGAAATCCAACTTGTTCCGGCTTGTGTTTACGTCTGCCTTATTCTTTTGTGAAAAATTGTGTAGCAAGACGCACGCAATATCGCCCCCTGGAGACCTGGAAGGCGCATATTGAAACCACTTTTTTGCCACTGATAAGTTTTGGATTGCTTCTTGAATATGGAAAATAAAACTGATTTAATCATTTGTTCTTGTAAGTATAAAGGGTGTCTATGACAGACTAGGTTACCTAATATTCTATACGACATAATGAACGCTTTGCTAGGTGTCATAAAAATGTTCAGAGGCAGACAGTAGTAGTATTTTTACTCTGCTGTAAAAGTACTTTTCAAGTGTCTGTACTTTATCAGTGTTTTTTTTTTCTTTAGAACACTTTACTTCACAACATTCCAAAGCATAGTATTGTAATTTTTGCTGCATTACGTTTCGTGTTAAATATAATTTAATACTTGATTACATTAGAAATCTATTAATTTGTTACTTTTACTCAAATAAATGTAATTCAAATATTTAATTGAGTACAAGAAAGTACTAGATTTTTTATATTCTTAAGTATTAAAGGTAAAACAAACAACAACTTTTATTTATGAATTGCAGTAAAAAAGTACGACATTATGCTTTGGAATGTGGTTAAGTTTTCCAAAGAAAAATACTCTGATAAACTACAGATACTTTTTTTAAATTTAATTGATTAAAGTAAAAATACTTCTATTCTGTCCGCCTCTGAAAATTGTCGTTCATGAATACCAAAATAACAAAATTGCATTTATTGTTTGTTTGTTTTTATGCACCTGACAATTGCCACATGCCACATGCCCTTTATTTAACCAGAAAAATAAGACTTGATGAAATTAAAATCTATTTTACAGGAGTGTCCTGGCCAAGATAGGCAGCTAAGTTTGCAAATACAAATAAACAACATACAATACAAAAACTAGAGTAAAATGGCAAATAATTCAATATGGCTTTATCAACAGATAATCAATGTATTATTGTGTTTACTGGGATTTATTATTATTATTATTATTATTCTTTTGAAAAATAATAATAATCACAAAAGGTGTTTGAAACAAACAAAAAAACACTTCTAGAGAGAATGCACATTTGAAGGGTTCAGGTGCAAAAGCCTTAAAATGACGTTTGAATTTTTCTTCTTAACTGAGCATTTTTTCACATGCTTCTATGTGTAAATTCAGTCATTTCACTTTAATGGCAACGACTGCGCTTTTCATTGGCATTAAAGTAAAATAACTGAATATAAACATAGTACCCTTCAGTTCCAATCAACAGTTCAAGGCTTTTGCATCTGAACTCAACATTTGTAACTTGGACTTTTGAAAACCTGATAGTTATTGAGATGTATGAGACCGATAACACTGTAATAAAACGTTTATACTTGTCTTTGACAAGTCTTGTCATGCCAGCAAAGCACGTGGTCATTTTCATTTTTTAAAAATTCTTCTTCTTCTACATCTCAATGATAATAAGAATAAGAAGAAAGAATCATGTTTATTGATATAGCACATTTCTACAGACTTTTTATTTACAAAATACGATAAAAGCTTCTTATATTATACTGGTTTGAAAAATGAAATGGGCACGTTATCTAATGTGGAGAGAGAGAGAGAGAAACTGTAAAACTCATAAACCTTTTCAAATAAATGTAATTTGCCCCGATTTGTACTTAAAATAAATCTCTGTATTAATTCATCACGCATTCGTTTTCTATATCCCTATTCATATGTGTGCAAATACAACTAAAGTTGAATGTAAAACCGTCCTGTCTCATTAACATTCATCACACGTGTGTTGTGCGCGTCTCGTGTCGGTCTGCTGCTGGAGGAGAGACTCTTCCTCTCAGACAAGGAACTCGAGCTCCACGGCAACCGACTCACGTTATCGCTGTCATTATTGTTTTTCACCAAAGGGAATCGTGGATTCTAACGGGTCGTTGTGCAGGTATAGGATTTTGGAAATTCATTTCCAGAATTGTGGGAGATTGAAACTTTAATTCATCTTTTTTAACCACATACGCGTTGCTGTACATCGTAGAGTCAAGATAGGCCGCGCGCCGCCGCCAAACCAGGAAGGAGAGTTGAATTGAGCCATTTGTTTTTGTTTTCACGCTGACCGCTGCACACCGGAGTCCTACCGGTTCTGAGTGCTAACATCAAAAAGCTGTGGCCTGGCACGAATAGTATTCCGTGTGATAACGTCAAACTAGTCAAAAGGCTTTAGTTTTATGTCACTTTTCGAGACGCATATGTTTTAATGCTTGTCTTTTGTTGCTGTGCGATTAGCCAGCTAGCCTGGCTGCGATTCTCGTGCATATCCACATTTCGTTGCTTTTAATTTAGAAACAATAAACTTGTAGTTTTATTTATGGTTAGATCAACATAAAAAAGAGAGAAAAAAATCGCATGGAAATATGATTTGTCATTGTTTGTGAGAGTATATCTTGCAGAAATGAATGCACAGTGTAGAAAGCTTTACATACAGTTGTGTTAATAACATCTGAACGCGTTTTTTTTAATAGATTTCATTAATATTTCCAAACTTTTAAAGTGTATTAAACTTTATTATACCTCTTTCCTCTCAGGCATGTCGAAACTAAAGCTAATATCTGCAGCAGACACTCAGTACCCAGCATCACTGTTGAGGTCCATCAATGATGAGCGACACAGCGGTTTATTCTGTGATGTCACCATAATTGTGCAAGACCGCAAGTTCAAGGCACACAAATGTGTGCTGTCTGCCTCGAGTACATATTTCCGTCAACTTTTCTCAGTTGCTGGACAAGTTGTAGAGCTAAACTTCATCAAGGCAGACATATTTGATATGATCTTGAATTACATTTACACTTCTAAAATCTACAGAGTTCGATCAGACAGACTTGAGGATCTCATCAGCGCCAGTCAGGCTTTGGGCGTGACGTTCCTAGCCAATTTAGCAGTGCCGCTCGCACAAGTCAAGGGTTTACCTGGCCTGTCCAAAGAAAGTGACAACAACACCATCAGTTCCTCTGAGAAGAATGAGATCCGAGGTGAAAATATGCCAATCATTACTGAGACGTTCTCACTGTCTGCTGAAGAATTCAACATGGCTTGTGGTAATACAGAAAGTATACAGGAAGTGGACTCGGACAGCGATGATGTTCTTTTCGTCTCAAGAACAGAGGCCCCTCAAGCTCAGAAGACCAAGATATCAGATGTTAATGACAAAGAAGGTGGACCAGAGGCAAAAAAACAAAAAGTCACATGCGAGGAAGGAATTGCCTTTAAAGATTCAACAGGTCAAGAGAGAAACAACAAGCTTTCTTCTGAAAGAGATACATCACTCCAAAATAACCTTGAGCCCCAGCCAGATGTTGTTCTCCTCTCAGAAGCCAGTAGCAGTGTTCTCACATCTCCAGTAAGATTTAGCTCAAACAGTGAACCCACCACCCCAGCTGGCGTGAACAGCCTTCCTTCAGATCCTCACAGCACTTCGCTGCCTCTAGACAACAACGAAGTACTCGGAGTGCAAAAGAAAAAGGTCCATCTAGAGCACTCGCCCGATCATCCTGGAAAAATCAGACTGTCGGATGTAAGGCCGGTGTATAGCACCAATAACGGTCCAGTACCAGCAATAAACATGGCTATGACAGTGTTGGGGAAAAAGACGATAACATTAGACAAAGCCTCGGAAATCGATTCGCTATCGCCTGGTTGTAAAGTGTATGCAAACATCGGTGAAGACACCTACGACATTGTTCCAGTAAAAGAAGATACCGTGGAGGGTTTGGCTCCTGGTAGGAAATCGCAAACCCCACACAGTGTTCCCAGTGTGACCAGTCACTCACCTCGAGGAAAGAAAAAATTCAAGCTGGATCAGGAGGATCACTATGAACTTATCATGGATGGAAAGACCTTTTACGTGTGCATCGTGTGCAAGCGTCCCTATGTGTGTCTGACGAGCCTCAGGCGGCACTTTAACACTCACTCGTGGGAACGGAAGTACCCGTGCCATTACTGCAGCAAGGTTTTCGCCCTGGCCGAGTACAGAACCAAACATGAAATCACACACACGGGCGAAAGACGCTACCAGTGTTTACTGTGCAGTGAAACGTTTCTCAATTATCAGATTTTGTCCACCCACTGTAAGCAAATGCACAACCAGGACCCGTCGGGAAGGAAAGAGAAAGATGATTCATGCAACAACTTGTATCGGCTGCTGCCTTGCAAAACGTTGCAGTTCAAACCATATTCCTTTGTGTCCGAAGAGCCTGGGGAGATTCCGGTCATCGCTGAAGATGGGACTGTCCAACATGTAGACCCAGACAAAGAGCACTTTACAAACCAGCCACTTCCAGCTAGCCAAAGTAAAGCAATGTCCTGGGACGACATCTTTGTAGAATCTGAAGCACAAAACAGAGCGGCGACTCACGTTCGACTGGATCCACCTCCACGGCCTATCGACCAAATAAATGCCGAAACCAGGAATGAATTTGAGTTTGTTATACCAGAGACGTATTGAGCATGCTTGTGCACTGCTCTGGCTCAGGTGCCTTGTTCATTTGTCTTTTAATTTTAGGTGCAGGTGGTCGTGGTTCTCTGGACCATTTGATTGAAAAATCAAAGTATCCATCGACTCATGAAAGTTTTTTCAAGGTGCTTTAATGTATATTTAGGAAATGTATTAGTGTTGGTTTACAGTTGAGTCTCACAGTCCAGTTACTAAATTCTAATAATGCTTCGTCAGATAATATTACTAAGTAGACAATACATATTTTATGTAGAGCTACATTCAACCTGTGTAGAGCTGATCCTTAAGATTTTCTATTCCGGTTTATGTTCCAGACATTACAACCCTGTTGGATGTAATCAGAGGGATCAAGTACAGGCTGTTGCAGTTTGTTACAGTTATTTTATACAATTCTGTAACTTTGATAAATCCTTTTTACATAAATCCTATCAAAAATCTAATGTAACTTCGGAGACTGCATACAGCACACATATTTGAAACGCTAACATTGTTTTAATGTTCTTGTCAGCTTCTTAGCGTAGTTATTAATGATCGTTTGGCGCTAGATAGTTCAGTGTTAATGGCAGGTTTCAATCCTGTGGTAAGGAAAAGTTGGGGAATGTTTGTATTTATAGTTTTTTTATATCATCTGTCCAGTAATTATGTTTTGAGGTTGTTTATTTATATGCTGGCCATATATCCTGATATAGTGTCCCAGACAGTAACTGAGACCTGAAGAGAAATATTCCTCCCTCCTCCGCTCATGTCCAGAGAAACAAAATACTGAATTGTCAGGGTAATCAAAGGATCATGTTGGTAATACAGAGGACCTCTCCTTTATGGTTGAATATTTTGTACATATATTGTTTCTTAAAATTATTTTTTCAGCATAGATTTATCAATTATTTTAGCTTTGTGGGCCGTGAGAAGAATCTGTGAATACGCTGAGATTCCTTCAGTCAGAACTAGTGCTTTAACACCATAACCATGTACATGATAGTACTGAAGACAGTTTCTTCTCATATGGAACCTATTTATTATTAGGTCTTAGTGTGATATAAATAAAATTTTGAAGAAACACATGTATTTATTTCATTTCCAAGTGGTTTGTTTTTATCATTATGATAACCATCAGTCAATATGAACATCCCTGACTCTAGTGGATCTTGTCAATCAACGTATTATAATGCACTGATACATGAATGTCATCTATAAGGTTCCACATGATGAGGGATAAGATGGATTCAATGGTCAAATACCAGTGAACATATTTAGAAATGCACGTGTGATAATGAAGCAAAAAAATATCTTCCAGCTATACATCTCTAACTTTCAGTCTTCCATTTCAAGATTTAAACGTCAAATGTAAACAAATGCTTTCATGTGACATGAATGCGGCCAAAAATGAACAATCGAGGCAAAGATCCAATTTACAAGTTTTCTTTATAGCATGTGACCGTTATACAACCACCAGCTGCAACCAAATGTCAACCAGGAAGTAATAAAATCATCGTATTAATATCTCTACTCACATCAGTAAAGGACAATGTTCTGAAATACAGCTTATAGACTTGACATTCACAGTACGCACGCAAGCAGACGAAAGGAGAACACTGTAAGTCTTAAGACTAATGAAAAGGCAGTTTGATTGTTCAGTATATGTACAACATATAGAGCATTGCACACACACACAGATATCATATTTGCAATGTGGAGGGACATCCTTGTTATTACCTAGTGAACAATTAAGTGTTTAAACTTGTGTAAGTTTATACAATGGTTACTTGTAAAGCTAAGCCTCCTTTTTACATTCTTTAAGTACTGTCATGTTTAGACAGAAACAACGGCAACTGAACGGCATACGAATGTGAGGTCTATATGTTTTTAAAGTCCTCTCATTCTTCATGCCACTATGTACGAGCTTATACTTTGCATAAATCAAGCAAAGGATATTTTTGCCACAAAAGATTCTTCAAATTTGTGACTTGATTGTGTGCTTGACATAATGCAGAAGAAACATCTAATATTACAGGTTAGATCGTAGATCCTAACGAAGCACAAAAAGTAAGAATCAGCCTAAATATATGTACAGTTCTTTGCAATCTAGCTGCCCGAAACAGTTAAAAAGAACTCAAGTAATTATCAAGAACCGTGTGGATACAGTAAAATCTGAAGACAATGAAGTGCAAATCAATTGCTAGATAAGAGACTCATCCTCATGCAGAGAGAGCAGAGGCGACTTTGGAAGGAAGAAGTTCACATTATACAGAGGATTTATGCAGAGGAATCTCAAGTGGGAGACCTGTAACAGGAAGAGGATGCGAGCCAGGTGGAGCTGAACTGGAAGCGGACACACATTTTAAGGCTTTTCTGTGACCAGTCTTGATCTCACAGTCAGGTTAGTTGTTATTAGGGATAGTCCTCTTGGATTGAGGTGACATAATGCGAATATTTTACACATCGGGTTTGACTTGAGAGAATCCTGTCGAGGCTTGATTTTGCATATTACATCTGCTGAATGGTGATCAATGACTGTGGGTAATGCTGTAGTCTCTCCTCTGCAAAGGTTGTTCATTCAGAACGACAATTGTTCACTGATGTGGTACACTAATATACAAAAATGCCAAAAGCCAATTCTCTCTTGACAGGAAAATGTCTTCTTCAGACTGGTTCCTTAGGGGCTGTATGGCGGGGGCTTCTCATCGGGTGGGTAATAAGGAGGAGAATAACGTGGTGGGACCATGTTTGGCCACATGAGACTGGCTCCAGACTGGGAGTCATCAGACAGGCCTGAAGAGTCAGGAAACATGCTGGCACCCTGTAAAGACATTACCACACATATAATACACAATCAAAACATTTAAAGCTAAAGCTCTAAATCAGGGTTATTATTTGAACTAAAACCTTAAAAAACTATTATTTGAAATAAAATAAATAAAAAAGCTTAAGTGTTAAACTTACAAGGCAACATTTATCATTTTCTCTTAGTTTATGTTTGGTTACTAAAATAAAAAAATAAATAAAAAAAGTGAAACTAAGAAATAAACATAGAGATATTTTTTTTAAAACAAAAACTATTTAAAAGGCAAAGAAATATGAATACTCTAAAATCAAAGTAAAAACAAAAAAATAAAATAAATGTAAAAATATTAACAAAAACTATAATAAGATACCAATGATAATAAATTATTTATATTTTTTTTATACCAGGGGAATGATCTTTTTGTGCTTATTGTTTTTTTAATACATTTTGAAAAATAATGGTTTGAACTAAGTTAACAATAATTGAAAATCTTTTTGTGCTTACTGCTTATTTGCATATACTTTTTTTAAATAATTGATTGCATTAAGCTAATGTCAATTGGCATGTGTATTTAAAACATAAAAGATAGAAATATACAATATAAACAATATATTATATAGTAATAATAATTTTATATCTACATTTCATATATTTCATATATTATTAAATATACTACAAAAAAAAATCTATGTATGTGGTGCTGTATTATATTTTATTGTATTATACAGTTTGTATTTTTATCTCATCGAACAAGCATTGTAGAAAAAGTCTGTATCAGAGTGACTTATAAATGCCCACTAAAGCATTGGTGGGTTGACAGCTCAAAGTGAATGTGATTACCTGGAGGTCATAGGCAGTGTATGGAGGTAAGCAGGGGGCAGTGTTGTAAAAAGCGTTGTTAGATGTTGTGGGTCGAGGAGTCTCTTGAGGCGGAGGAATAGGGAGCGGTTCTGGCTCGCAGGAATCTGGTGCTGCTGAAGGCATCTTAATAAAAAGATCCAGGTTCGTAGAAATCATTCAAAATGCATCTGTATAAGTTGTTTGCACTGCATTTCAATCTCACCATGTCCTTGAAGCCCCCCAGCACCGCGGCGGTGATGATGCCCAGAAACAGAGCAACGATGTTGAGGATAGTAGCAGACCACAGCAGGTGGTAAAGATGCACAACGTCCTGGCAGCTCCGCACCTCTGTGTACTCATGGTACCCTCCTCGCAGTTCCACTCGACTGAGATCATGAGGAGAGAAATGTATTATCTCAAGAGAATCATAAAAAGAAATAGACATGTAGGTGACAGGCAGAGCAACAAAAGAGGTAAAGCGTGACCAGACCAGTGATTCATGCAAAAGAAAAGACCAAAACCATCTGCATACCAGTGCACATCACTCTTAAGACGAGCATGAAATGGATAAATATATCCAGTCTCCTTATTTAAGCTCACTGTCATCAAAGACTCTTTACTTTTAACCTAAATCACTACTGTCACTCCTCACCTGTGAAACAGGAATCTTAGTTCCTTTCACTTCACGAGTAAAGTAACCGTACGTAAAGTACAGCGACTGTACACAGCCACACTCAAGATTTTAACAACAACAAATAATGGGCTGTCAATGTCACTGAGAGTCTCAAAGTGAAAAGACCTACTTCCAAATCATGGAGGATTTCCTAAATTTTTTCAAAACATCTTTATTCTGTAGTCCCATAAGAGGATGCTCTCTGAAACATAAATAAACACAAACGTTCTTTCGAACAGAGCTGAATTTCAGGGATAGAAGCACACAGCATACAGGCAAATATAAACCAGAACTTAACCAGGGTAAAACAAAGATAGCATAGTTGTTGTTTTTTTCTCTCTCAGATTGCCTGTTTGCAGAGGGTATCCTAGGAGGGATGTATCCAAATGGGACTCGCTCACACACATACTTGCCACAGTTGTAAAGGTCACAGCAGTAGCAGGTGTTGCTCTTCACGCGCAGGTTACAGGAGACCCGAGATGCAGTTTGACAGTGGACCTGAAAGACACATGTGTTTTCCTAATGTATCCTAATATACTATTAACAAAAAACCCTTAAATTCAGAGGCAAGAGCGCTTCTCTAAGGCTGACGACTCACATCTGAATCAAACGCGGTCCTGCTGGAGTAATATACACATCGGCCAGCATATAGTGGTCTGAGGTCCTTTGAAACAACAACAGCAGTATGCAATGACAGAGCTTTAACTGAAATGATTTTCTGAGGAAATGCTTTTTCAATAACATGATGTGGAAGCACTTACTATATGTCTTGCAGCAAAAATACCATCCACTATAGCACAACAGAAGGCTGCCACCACACCGAAGCTGATGAAGACAATGGAGGCCACCAGCTGTAAGCAGAACAGCAATGTCAGCATATTCACCTGCTGTAGTAGCTCTATGCACGTGCATTCACACCTGGGCACTACTACTATGTATGATTCCTATAGAGACTTTATGTTGAAGTGGTTTGTCTAAGATCTTGTAGATGTGTCTATTATGGGAAATGGAGATAATCTGGACTGAATGGAGTCTGCCTTATTGCCACATTACTTTGATGATTTCCCTGCCATTTCACAACCACAACAGTCACTCCATTCTCTCTGCAATCAAAAGCACTTTGCCGAGGCATGTCTAGTGGCACTGTTTGATAGAGAAAATGGAAAACATTTAACTGCCCGAATCTGATTAATAAATAATATCATTTTGAGTGTTGTTTTTGATATATCTAATCTAAATCAATCCATATCTTGATATAAGCAATTCTCTCCCAAAAAAAAGGAGCAGTGGAAATGCTTCTGTTTTGGAATTTTCTAATTTAATAAAAATTGCTATCTTATAAATTTTAATATTTTTATTTTAAATAACACAATATAAAATTAATACCTTACTGTTCAAATGTTTGTTATTCAGCAAGGATGCATTTGATTGATCAAAAATAATTGTAAAGACATTTATAATGTTTACAAAAGGAATCACAGTTAACTTTTAACAGCTTTTATTGATAATAATAATACAAAAGGTTTTTAAGCAACAAAACAGCCTATTAGAATTATTTCTGAAAAATTATGTAAGGCTAAACACTGTATCAAAGATTCTGAAAACTTTTATGATATTTCACAATATTACTGTATTTTTGATCAAATCAATGCATTCTTGGAGAGCATAAAATACATATTTCAAAAACATATTACAAATTCTTCTGAATGCTAGTGTATATAATATTTAAATACTGTAATAATAATTCAATTATTTTTATATCATTGAATATATTAAAATAAATATATATGTATATTTTATTTAGATTTATCTTATAAATCATTATAAGTATATTATTATATATAATATTTATATTATTTATTTTTACTGTATACAACTTATGTCATTGATGTAACAATTAGTAAAAAGGATTTTAATTTTTTTTATTAATATTTAGTCTCTATATTGCCATAATGACAGCAGCGTTGAAGCTGCATGAACTGAGTGTAACCTGATGATCATGTCTTCCAGCATGATTTGTAAATTATCCAAAGAGCATCTTGTGCTTCACTGGAAACAAGAACATCTGACCATCTGTACGAAAGGATTGGACATGCTCAATTCTACAAATTTGCTTATTTGATTACGGACCTAGAAATAGTGCAAAAGCATCACAACACTTTGTTCCTTTTTTTACATTATTAAAAAAATAACCAATACTTATTTCCAGGTAGCTCAGACTACCAGACACCACTCTACATGCTCTAACCACTTCGTCTCCAAGGGTGGAGCGTGTATGCTACTCTCTCCCAGCAGTAACTGTTCCAGCTATGCCATCCTCATGCATTCTTATTTGGATTGTGGCACCTCCTATTCCCTCTGCATTGAAATGGCTTCTGAAAATTCCTGTCTGGACATCCATCCCGGTCCCCTTACACTGAGCTATTTCTGGGTGCATCTCACCACAGGGGCTGCAACATGCCCTGCCATTCGAGCTCAAACCTGTGAGCCATCTCTGCCATTATGACACAACTAAAAACAGGCAGTTGATTCTCAAAAATGTTTTTGTGTGTGCAAGTATTTTGGTTAGAATTGGATTAGAATTTGGTTTGTATTTTGGTGTCTATTGGATGATGGAATGCACAAACACAGAATCCGATATGAGCAGTGTAATAAAAGACCCTTACCATCTGCCTCTTATTCTCTATCAAATGGGCGCCAATGATTCCCAGAAAGGACCCGAAGCCGAGCTGAAAGTTTTAAAACTAGTATTAATATCCAACATACAATCTCTCATTCCCACAAAACCTTTGTCTTTCTCCAAGCAGTATAGTTTATTTTATGGTGTGGTCAACATATAGATGAAATCTGGCCCCACGTATTTCAAAACAGTCGATCCTCTAAGAATACTTGGAAAACACCTGTTACTTGTACAAAACCTTCAGGACTGTTACTTAAGCTTGTATGTTTCTCCTAGAGTGTTGAACAAAATGATACTTGCTGCTGAATATAGAATTGATGAGTTCACTCAGTTCCTTACAGTAATAAGGTAATGACCACTGGTCACCATATCGGTGGGCCAAGCGGAAAACAATTAAACGTGAGGCGGGCCTTTCCTTCCCCGCAGTACTTTACATCACAAACCCACTTTTAGACAAAGAGGATAGTTCGCAGTCTGTTCTACGCACGACTATGAACATTAGTAGCATACTTACAATGACTCCTGGATAGTATCCACCGACAGTGATGTTCTGCGTCCTGGTAGTAGCGGCCAGACCAAAGACCAGGATGAGTATGGAGACGATAAGGAGCATCACTGTTACTATGATGGACTTCCTTTTCCTCCTCTTAAATGATCCTGGATAAGACAGTGGAGTAGGAAGATGTCATGGCACAACACGCCCTTCCTTCAGGCAGCATTTGGTTACTCGTGCTTTCATTTTAGGCACGTTCGTTTTTGGGTAAAGCAAAGCAAAACAACCAGTGTATTTGATCTCTCGTATGTGTATTATAGTGGCCTATCTACAGCTAAAAAGGCATGGCCACATCCCAAAAAAACCAGATAAATGTAGGTGAAGGGTTTCCATCACTAAACAAAACATATTTTGACTATGCAATAAAATGTCACTTATGGTTGTGTATTTTTTATTAACAATATCAATCGGTGTTACATCGACATTCGTTGAGACATGCAAGAATGTAGGTTACGGAACGCTTATTATTCTCTCTCGTGCTACTATATTCTAAAAATTACAATGAATAAACGTTGCTAATCGCGTTTAAATATAAATACAGGCGTAAATTGTCCTCCGTGTGAGCATAAAGGTCTGCGGGCGCCGTGAATGCCGTTGACCTTGTACTTACCCATCGCATCTGAGACTGGTATACCGCTGCCTTGCGCATTCAGCCCCGCTGGCATTGTAACGTCAGGTTATGCAGCATTAGCTGCAGTTATGACTTCAAACCAAAAACAAAGAACCTAGTCACTAAGACAAAGATGCCTTTCCCCGGAGTTAATGAATTGAAACTCCTTTCCTGCCGTGGCATTCTCTGACACCATTCGTCCCCCGTGTAGCTGAGCTTCTCTCATCAGCATCCGAGTCTGTTGTTCATGAATCCGTTGCCCTCATCCCTTCAGCAGAACACCGCACGGAGTACAGCACTGCGCATGCGCAAATCAGAACCGCTCGCTTGGGTCAGGAGAAGTCGTGATCGGAAGAGAGAGAGTCATTTCAAACAGTCCGTTTCAGAGGCTACCTGTTTCACACAATCTATGAAAACAATCTGTGCAAAAATAGATTCAGAGGTTCTTAGCGTCATAACGTTGTTGTCCCTGAATGCATGTAACACGTTTTAAACTTTAAAGTGAAGTCATGTGTGAGCACAAATTGTTGTTTATTACTTAAGGGTGTTTGTAATTTCATGCTTCCTTCCAAGTATGATTCAGTTTATAAAAACTAATGCTCTTTAGAACTAGAATTCCGAAAGACCGACTAAAAACAAGTTATTGTGTTGCTGGGCTGCATAGTAAATGTCTACATAATTCTACATTCACAACCTCGCTTCAAATTAGTTACATTACACACATAAATAATTACTCATCATGCATATCCTGAGAATAATGCAGTTGCTTGCTAGCCCTCCCTACGAAAATGGCTATTTGAAAGTCTCAGAACTAAAAGCAATATCAAAGTAATGAAAGTGCGCCACCATCAGGTAGTTAAGAGACACAAAAAGTTAGGGGGAAAAAATCGATAGTTACTGATAAATTCAGAATAATACCCCCACCCCCGCCATTTTTTCTATTTGCATTTTGTTTAATTTATTTTTTACTCGTGCAACTTGAAATATAGTTGACATAGGCTACACCAGACTCATTTTAAAAAAGTAGGCCTATAGCGCAGCCATTGTTTATATCGCTCTCTCTCTCACACACACAGACACACACACACACACACACACATGCATAAAAATTATATCTGATGTGATGCAGAGTTTAAAATGTCATCAGTTAAAAGCCATACATGGGTATACACGTTCTCCTGGCTAATTGCTGCTACCCACTGAGACGTAAAATAGGCCTATTTCGTAGGCAAGTGTATTAAATGTATTTGAATGGATTCCGACATCGCTTTTCATTTTTACAAAAGCAAGCATTCACTACTACTTAAGTGTTTGCTTGTGTACAAAATTAAGGATAAAACACTACATTAAATATATTGATCTCAATTCCTCCAGCCTAGTTTTGTCACAAAGTAAAAGATTGCATTTGCTCGTTTCCCTCCTTGATGGTCTTTCTTTGAATGACCTGCTCTCTACCAAAGAAAGCAGAAAGAACCAGACAAGACCGAATTTTCCATGACGCGAGTTCTTTTCAGGTTTAAAAAAATCAGCGGCTTCACGGAGCTCAACGTGACCTGTGTACAAATATGAAGCTTGATTACAACTTTCCCAATTTATTACGCTTTTGACGCCAGCGCAGACCAAAGCTGGCACACGTTTCACAATTTTGCGTTCGTGTTTTTAATGCTTTATGTAATGCGCGTGAATACTCTCTTCAGTTCAGCCCAGCGAGTCAATGGGATTGTTTAGTGAAGGCTCCTGCACACTAACCCTCACTGTTCTAATGTGGTTGCCGACTTAGTGATTGCATGACAACGGCAAATGTAGATCAGAACAGAAACTCATAATGATGTGGGTCTATGATTAGAGCTTGTTTAAGCAGACAATGAGACTATTGGTGTGCGTGTGCAGAATTCCACACAAACACTGAACGAAGCTGTTGCCAAAAAACTCCACTTCCATCCCACCCCCACTTTTCCCTCTCCAGCTCAACTCCATTCACTAGTATGAGGCTCGACTCCTAGCGAGAAGAAGCTCCTCTGCACCCAACATCCGTTGTAAGAGAAAAACTCAATGAAATTCAAGAACAATTCTTGAGCAGAATTAACGTTTGTGCAGCCAGCGAGTGAACCTGAAGAAATCGCCTCAGTGCATTTATCAAGACTTTATTTTGGGGGCACTTTTAAAATTAACGGGTTTTTTTACCCCCCCTAAGGGCTTCCCCCCATTTTTTTTTTTTTTTACACAGAAGACATCGAAACATTCTCTTGTCTTTTTTTATTTTTTTTAATTTTTTTATTCTCTTGTCTTTTTTTTTTTTTTTTACGAAAAAAGTCTGACCAGTTGTTTCACAGTATTTGACTTTCTTGGACTGCTGCAGATTTTATTTCTGGATTGAAATCTCGCAGTAAATCGCCTGGACCTCTCGCATATGTGATTGGTTTAACAAGTACCTTTATTCTTCAGTGAGAGATCATGGAGCGCGACTCTACCGAGGGAGGGGCGGAGGAACTGCTCCTGGAAGACAAAGTTTCAAAGCTGGCAAGTGACCATAACCATAATGCACCAGACTTATGTGGTTACTTGTGATCAGGGCATTGTAATGACCATACCTGGCTGGATTAAGTGCTCGGTGAAATATATAGTCAACAATATAACAGAACGCAGATAAACGTGGTATTACCCAACTGTAAGTCAAACTTCTTGTATAATTTTTTAACAATTCATTACTGGTACAGTAAAGCTGTATCACACGAGGCATTTGAAAATCCCTCTGGTATCTTAATGAGCTGTTTCTACCTGATATGGTTGTTAAAATGACTTATATTTATGTAAGCAGGTTAAATCTGTGATATTAACACTGAGTACAACTTTTTTTGGGCAGAAATGTATGGCAACAAGTACGATTGGATTCATATTATTTAATGCATTAGGTATCATGAAGTAAAACGAAAAAATATATATATTTCATGTTCATTCACAATACAGTAGTAAATCTTATTACAACTTGAAATGTTTTTATATCGATATTAATATTAATCTAGATTTTAAAAAATGTGTATTGTTAGTTAATGGTAATTAATGCATTAACTAATGTTAACATGCTGAATCCTTATTGTTTCCAGATTATAACAGTTTTTAAAAGCACATTTTATGCGTGTCTTGATATTGAGTGTGAGTGTGTAACATCTGGCTGAAGAGTGACCCTACAGATCTTGTGCAGCTGTGAGAGGTTAGATCTCCCAACATGGGTCAGCGAGTGTGTGGGTCCTTTTCTGCCTCTCATAGATCAATGGGATTGTGAAATGTCTTTCATTCACATTGCTTTCATGCACTTTTTTGCTTTTCACTTTTTTGAAGATAAATATTTGTCTAACTCTTCTCCTAGCATTTCCCCATCAGACAATATTATCAACATTAAAGTGAGTTTTTAACCATTTAATGCTTATTGCAGTGGTCTTTTTTTTTTTTTTTTACACTACTTAGTACTGAGATTCAGAAACATACTTATTAGCTTTCCATGTTGTCTTTAGCGTGCAGGATCCCTTCACAAACACGAACTAGCTGAGGCCATGGAAGTGGAACAGGAAGGACTGGTAGAACATCAGCCTCTGGAGCAGGATGACCTTAACTTTGAGAAATGGAAGCCCAAGCCAAAGCCCAAGAGGACGCTGCATGAGAAAATCGACGACTTAAAGACTTACCTGTGGAACGCAGAGACAAAGGAGTTTATGGGCCGCTCGGGGAAGAGCTGGAGTGAGTAACAAGACAAAATTATATTTGAATGTACACAACAAGATACCCGTTTCAATGGCAAAACAAAGAGCATTTGTCTGTGGGTGAGAGAGTGCATCCAAATTGTACTTGGACTGTAAAGTCATTAATTAGTGATGTTCAGTCTCGCCGTAGAAGCAAAAGCAAGTGAGACTATTGCTTGTCGTTTTTGCTCATTATTTTCCATTTTTAGTGGAGTTATGGGAATGAGTTGTGGGGATGAGGGGTGATGAACTGTGCTTCTGCTCGCTCAGACAAAGTGTGTGTGAATGTACACGATGTCACTGTGGGTGCGTGTGTGTGTGTGTGTGTATGTCCAAGCTTAGTGTTTACATAGGTGCACAGATAGCTTAGAGTCATCTTGACAAAAACAGACTGCCTGGGGAATGGTCCTCAGTGGGAGAGCGAATGTCACAGTCCCTTCGCTGGCCTGGGATCACATTCCATTTACCCCTACCGTGCTTTCCTCTCCTTCTTTCCCAAAGCCCCCTTGACCTCCAGATCTCCTCCAACATGCTCTCAGATCAACGGCACAACTTAGCGTAGCGGTTTTTTTTTTTGTCCAAGCTCAGAACTTTTTTGGCAGCGAGCATTTCCTGAAGACGTCCGACGATGACAGAGCAGCCAATCGCAGCCTCTGAACATCTTGTTGCTAAGCAACACAGCAAATTCCCATCGGGACAATTGCTCTAAACAGCAATGTGACAGTTTCCTGGGGGTACAGAGGGATATCTCAATGGCCCGAATTGAGATCCATGCTTTACATAGTCATGATATGATGGGGAATGTACTGGAGGTGGATTAAATAAACAGCCGTAGTCTTCCTTAGCGCAGGGGAGGGGCTGCTGGAGTGCTGTGATGCATGTCCCATGAAAGGGAGTACAGAGGCCTCACAATGCAAGAATGGGGTGATCGGACTCCTTGGAGCTGGCTGTGGCTCTGTATGGCTGCAAAAGACCGTCAACACGATGGCAACCGGAGGTTCACAGTGTTCCTGAGTGAAAGAATTTTCACCCGGCTCAAACAGAAAGGCCTTTGTAGCTGGGGGACACAAGACGGGCTGCAGCTAGTCCCTGTGAAATTGTCTGTGAAGCAAAAGCCATTTAGTTTGACGGCACGTCCCATCTGATCAGCTGTTAATGGACCCTTAATTGAAAATTAAAGGACATTGGCTACACTTTTTTTGCTGGGTCTTATATGCTAAGTTTCATTGACTAGTATCTTGAACACTTCCACAATGGAAGGGTTGATGAAGAATAATTAATAATCAATGAAAAGGCTTAGTATTTGAATGGTCAACTGAATGAAAGACACATACATATAAGAAAGAAAATCCTATATGAAAAACTGTCCCATTCTGATTGCAGGGGTGCGAGCATTTCACTTTACTAATACCTTTTTACATGAATCAGAGGTTTCCTCAATTAAATCTTGTTTTATTCATCAATATTTTCTTATCTTTTTTCCCCCCAGGCCTTATTCTGCTCTTTTATTCAGCATTATACATTTTCCTTGCGGCCATGTTTGCTGGTGGTATGTGCTGCCTGATGTGGTCGATTAGTCCATATGCTCCCACCTACAACGACAGAGTGATGCCACCAGGTTAGACTAAATTGTATTTGTGAACATTAAAAGGCTATGAAAAAAGGGTTTTGGGGATGGATGGATGATTTAAAATTAGAATAGTAAATCACTTTTCATTTAAAATACAAATTAATAATTATATAAACACAATTCCAGTACATGAGCTTAATACAGTTATTCCTGTTTTTTCACTGCGGTTCAAAATCTGTTGTTTCTCCCCCGGCAGGCATGACTATGTTTCCTCATGTAGATGTAGCTCATGGGTTTGACATTGCTTTCAATGCCTCTGACCGAAGCTCGTGGAGGAAGTATGCGAAAGCACTGGAAGCCCATCTGAAACGTAAGTCCTGGATGAGAGAACGACTAAGGTTACTGAGTTTGGTTTTACATTCTTTAATAAGGAAGGTACATTTTATGTTCAGTGGGCACAGATTAAAATCGCTCCAGCACGCTGTTTAACAAATCCTGTGGTCTATAGAAATACTGACAAGGAGGGAAACCCTTTTGTGTGCTCAGTGTAACTGCTCAGTGCTGCCAGGGCCCCTCTTTTTGTTCTGGCCTCTAAGTTGTAGAGGCCAGGCTGGGCAGCAGCCATTGTTTGGTTATTTTATGGTCTATCTCAGTCTGTCTCTTTCTTCCATCTCTTTTATTACGGTTTCCCGCCATGGCTGTGTTCAGCCTATGACGATGGAGTGCAGGATAGGCGGAACATTAACTGCGAGGGAAATACGTATTTCAAGCAAGAAGACTTGGAGGAGAGTGCCGAGCGCAAGGCATGTCAGTTTAAGAGGTCCTGGCTGGGTGAATGCTCCGGCCTGAAGGACAAGGATTTCGGCTACTCAAAGGGAAAACCCTGCATCCTTGTCAAAATGAATCGGGTGAGACTGTAATATACTGTACAAATGTTATTTTGTTTGCTGAACAAAATCTTTCCAAAAAGTGAATAATTAAATGTCTGGAGCTCTAGTGCCATCTTGTGGTTAAAATAAGCAAATACTAAATGACCAAATCCTGGAGTTAAACATATTAAGCGATCAAGTCAGTCTCAATGGTTAATTCAGTGGCATGTCAGACACTTGACTGTTTTCTGTTGTGACAGATTCTCGGGTATCTGCCTGGTCAGGGCACTCCAGTAAATGTTACATGTGGAGTAAAGGTAACAATTAATGATTGGCACAACCTCTTAATACTTTATAAATAACTAAGCAGAATAATTACACAGTGTCTTTGCAGTATCTAGTATCTCCTCCAATGCTTTTACAGAAAGGGTCAACTGAAGGCCTCGGAGAAGTCCAGTTCTTTCCGGGAAATATCTTCAACTTGCGGTACTATCCCTATTATGGGAAACTGAGACATGTAAGTGATCCTACTTAACATTTATCTCAGATTTCCTCCTGACTTATTTCATAGCATTTTCCACCATTTCTACAAACAGGTGAACTACTCTTCCCCGCTGGTGGCTGTGCGCTTTCCTAGTGTCCAGTATGACACCCAACTACACGTTCAATGCAAACTGAATGGCAAAGGCATCATCAACGATTCACCAACTGACCGTTTCCTGGGTAGTGTGTCTTTCACTTTAGAAGTGGGTGCGTAGGGTGGTAGTAGACCTAGAAACATTGAAATTAAACTTCTCAGAGTATGTTATAATAAATGAAATAGCACACTGGGTGTTGTCGTTACCCATTAGCCCTCTGATTATGTCTCCGGCAGCCACTGTGCTATTCTTGTCAGAGCTGTGTTTCTACACTACTTTTTCATAAAAGGAATTTCCCTGTAAGCAAAGACTGAGATTCATAGATCACATTCAGTAACGTAACATCCAACCACTAGAGACTGACCTGCTTGGATTTGATTATGAAAAGATATCCAAATACAGTAAGTAGGTTGCAATTATAGCTATTGAGGCATAATCACTCTACAGTGAGACGTAGGAAAGACAATTCTCTGTAGAATTAACATTTATTAAACCTTTTTATCAGTTCTTTTGCTAAGTCAAATGTGTATATAACACAAATTAAAACAAAAAAATATTTTTTTATGATTCTTCTATTAAGTCAGTCTCCTTTAAATTCCCCCTTTGAATAAAGAAAAAGGCCGAAAACTGCTTAACATTATCCTTATGCTTTGCTAATTTAAATGAATAACAATCAGATATGGTTTAGAATTAATAATTGATTGTACATTTTTGGATTAATTTTTTTCCACCTTTTTTTTGGATGTGCAACTAAATTTTTATTCCAGTGGCAAATGTATTTTACTGAAATGTGGGACAGAAATCCCATTTCATCATTTTCACAGAGCTTCATAATGAAGTACAAGTTGATCTTTCTTTTTCAAGCATGCAACTAACTCTTCTTAAAAACGGAATAGAGTATGTCACATAATTCATCCGAGTGAAACTATCTGCTCAGTTGCCTGTAAGGAGGATTTCAACAGTATTATTTATTAATTGTATTTGAATATATTGACATGGTACAAACAGTTACAAAGTGTAATAGTGAGATGGAAATTGGTAACTGCACATCTTTGTTATTCAGTAAATGCAACAAAATATCCACTTGCTGACAAAGATTTGCCAGCTCATGTTTTAAACGCACTCATGATGTTCTAGCATAAACAATAAAGATGGATGAGATTTAACGGAATCAAACCTTTCTGCTCAGTTTACCATTCTGTTTAAAAGTAACAAATCAGTTGTGAAATGCATAATATTGTCCCTAATGATAAATTGCTTAAGATGGTCACTTAAGATGGTGAAAAAAAAACAGCACTACATTCAAACTTCAATGCAGTTATGTGCATTCAGTAATAGGCATACGTGGTATGCAGGTCAAAGTGAGATGCTTCCACTAACAGAGGCAGAATTTATGACATCAGTAACTTTTATAGCAACACTGCTGATCAGAGTCCATCAGTGGAAGCTAGAGGTTATAACTGAAACCATGTGAACTGTGTAAAACTGCAGTTACTTAACGCCACAGGTCTAATGTGAAATCAGCACTGTACTGAGATTCTCAAAAAGAGGTCAGGGCAAGAGAACAAAGAGAGACGAAGACTACTGTACAAAAAATAAAATAAAAGCCATTTTATTGATTTTTTTCTTCCCAATTTTAACCAGCATTCTTAACATAACACATCAAGGGCATATAGAGAAGGAACAAAGAAACAACTAAAAGACACACTATAGTACAACAATAAATCCTTTGGGGGTTTTTAAGAAAAATTAAATTGTACACAAATGGACTGGTTCGGACACGTTAGTGTTTTCATGATGCAAAGCAGAAAAGACAGAAAATACACAGGAACTTGTAGCTTTGGTCTTAGAAATGGTGTATTTTGTACATTGTATTCCTGTGTCCAGAGAAATGACAAACTAAATCCACAAACCCCATGTACTAATAGGCCTTTTATAACACTTCCAACATTCCCTGAGAGGGACCTTATGAAATCAACTAAAGCATGATCTACAAAATATTCATGTTCAATGCTGGTTAAAGTCAAAAAAAAAAAAAAAAAAAATTAAATTGTGTCCCTTTATAATACAATGTGCTTAGTGCAATACTGTGACTTATCATAAGATCTGCCGATTAAGAAAATGCATCAGGATACTTTTCACCCCTATAGTTTAGGCAACAACTGATTCACGACACAGAACTAATTGAGCATTTACATTCAATAGTTAATGAACTCAAAAGATTCTTAATTCTAAAACTGCATCATTCATTCATGATGACAGTTTACATGAATAAGTCACAACATTCAGAACTGATCATCCATAGAGCACAATTTTTTCCCCATGCATTTAACATACAGAGCAATGCCAGTAGATTTTTACAGCCTGTGCTTACAAGTGAATCATGCCGGCTGACATTGCTTCAAGAGTGATCAAGCTGAAATATGCCACATCATTCATAAAATGTTTAAATCATACACAGGAAATTATTAGAGCTCAGAGATATAATTATGTAGTAATGCTATAACTGTGCAATCAAATGTGTTAGAAATAGGAGTGTCATCAGCAGTTAGTGCTGGCAGATGAGGAGGGTCGAGCAACTTGCAGAGCAAAAGAGGAAGCCAACAGGACCGGAAGAGAGAGGAGGAGAAAGTATAAATGGTAAAAGGACAGGGCGGGTTTAGAGGCAAGATGGTAGCAGCTTGGGTTGTTATACGGACTGGTAACCAGTGCGACTCTTCCGCCGGCCAATCAGGTAAGAGATAAGCACTAGGATGATAAGGAAGCTGAGAGCCACACCCACAGCAATAGGTACAAGAAAACTCAAATCAGAATCCAGAAAGCATTCCTCCGCTGGGAGAAAGGGAGAAAGAAAGGGAGGGTGAGTGATTGTGGAAAGAACATAGTACCGTTACGCACTCCAAAGATTTTGTTAATCACAACAGGACTCACAATTCAGTCAGATCGATGCAGAATAAGCATTGTATTTTGTGCCATACAGGCTTACTTTATAATCACCATGTTACATAACGTAGTGGAAGGGGAATACAATAAAATATTTGAAATGAGACTTGTTTCAAAAGAATTTATGTGCACATAAACTGAAATGATTAGATTCATGAAATACTGCTAGATTAGCCAGAATTTGCATGGATGCATTCATATTCTCAGATTAATATTACGAATCAAACTGCTCATAGCCAGAGGTCTGACTTCTCTTTCTTCCGATCACATAGGCCAGTAAGACAATAATAATGAGGATAGCCAGGGCAACTCCCACCGCTATAGGGACAATGAAGTTATCAGGCTCATCTGCGACGCAATCCTCAGCTGAAAATAAAAAGAATGAATGAGGGAAAAACAAAACAAGAAACTGCAAGAATGTGTCAAACTGCAGTTGAAACCTATATGAAACAAAATTCTTTAACCATTTGCATGACAGTTTTTTACTGAAAAGATGGCCCACACTGATTTTAGTGTTATATACAATCGTCTTTCACCTTTTATTGCATCTAAAAGCCCATTGAAACAAAGCTATTCCATTGCAAAATAGAACAACCAAATCTCATGAAACACATTAAATATTTAGAGCAGTCAGATAAGGAATCCCTTTTCACAAGTCTGCAAGCAGAAAACGGTCACACAGGTATGTTCAGAAAAAAAAGAAAAAAAAAAGTAAAATAGATCCATCTTTATTTTACAAGTTATTTATGAAACTGATTGAATGGCAAGCAAAAGTAACTGCATTAAGCGAGGCACAAAATTATCAGTGACCAGTTTTAAAGGTTTAATTTGTCCTGGCTATAGTAAAAACAACAAACATTTACAAAAGAGTCTGAGTGGGTGCTGCATAGACTAAATTAGAATAGTGCATAACGTGAAAAATTCACTGGAAAATGAAAAGGGAAGAAAAAAAGAATCTGTGAAACCCAGAGAGCCATAATGTATGATAAGAACATAAATACATAAGAGAAAGCAAAGAACTTTTCTGAAAAGGCTCTGCAACTGAAAACACAAGTCATGTCTAATAATAAAAAAAAAATCTAAAGCCACTACCAAAGATTATTCAAACAGGTGCAAAACGTCATCTTGCAGCATACAATTTATCTTTCAGGCTAGAATAGATGTAAATAATTCTAAATTGTGAAGAATAGCTGCTTTATAATTAATAGTCCCTTTTCAACCCCCAATAAAGGGTAACCAAACATTACCAAAACCATTTGTGACCATGGACCACAAAACCAATCTTAAGTGTCAATTTTTTCGAAATTGAGATGAATACATCACCTGAAAGCTGAATAATGAAGCTTTCCAATGATGTATGGTTCATAATGATCAGATAATATTTGTCTGAGATACAACTATTTGGACATCTGGAATATGAGTGCACAAAAAAAAAAAAAAAAAAAATTTCCAAATACTGACAAGAATCACATTTAAAGTGGTCAAATGTATTCTTAGCAATGCATATTACTTATCAAAAATTAAGTTTTAATATATTTACGGTTTTACATTTTAAAAATATCTTCATGAAACATGATCTTTACGTAATATTCGAATGGTTTTTGGCATAAAAGAAAAATCTATCATTTTGACTCATAAAATGTTTTTTTGGCTATTATACCCCAGCGACTTAAGACTGCTTTTGTGGTCCAGGGTCACATTTTTAAAAAGCATTTAAATGCCAGTAAGCATTTCTTTGCATTATGCTTCACTAAATGTCACTTAAAAAAAAAGAAAAAAAAAAGAAATCTATTACAATGGTCTGCATTTTTTAAATACTTGTAACGTAGTTTACACATTCAAGCATTTGTTTTCCTGTTCTAGAATTTCAATTTTTTGAACGGGCCGTCCAGCATGTTTAGATTCTGCTCTGAATATAGGACAACCAAACTGATGCGAAAGCACCTGATGTTAATAAATGTTAGCTATCCAGTCACTATAGTGCAGAGTACCAACTTGTTTATGGAACTTCTTTTAACATTTAACCCAAATGCTGCAAGACAGGTGATATAAAGCAGTTTCAGTTTAAAGCTGTGGACACAGTAATGATAGATTTGATGGGCACAAATTAAAATGAGCTAAATTAATTGCAAAATGAAAAACAAAACAATTAAAAGGAATGTCTAAGAGAAGCAAGTGCATGGTCTGATATTAAGCGATTACATTTTAAATTGGCCACAACCCATGATACTATTATTCTTACATATTTTCAACCAAATACCAAGGTACTGTAACTGTAAATGGAGCTTTAAGCCAAAACCCAAAGAGACCATGCACTTACTTCACAACACAATTTTGTGGTGCTTTTACAAACTTCACAATAGGAAGCTCTGGTCCTGGAGAGCCACTATATCTTTAGATTTTCAATGTTGCAGTTTTGAAAGTCCCGTGGCCATGAGCCAATTGCCAATTGAGACTGCACAAAACCCCACTATATTTACAATGGTCCAGGAACAGGCTTGAGTGTCCCTTAAAACACCCAGGATTTGATTCTGTGATTTTGTTGCATTACAGTGTTTGATATCCAACATAGGTCCTTCGTCGACCAATCACGTATGCAATCACAACAATGAAAATCAAACCAGCCAGAGCGGCACCAACAATGATTGGGATTAAGAGGCTGGTGTCATCCATTGAACATTCATGAGCTGCAGACAAAGAGAACATGAATGAATGTAAAATGAAGCTGCTACACCACTGCAGACATTCTCAACACTTCACAAACTTAATATAAATCACAGACACTTAATCTGGTAAAACTGAGCTAATTCTATGAGACTTTACGGATTTATTTATCTTTGTTAACATTAGTTAATAAAAATACAACCGATTAATGTTAAGGGGGTCGCACACCGGACGAGAAGCGCAGCGCCGCGTCGCGTCGCGCCACGTCTTTAAAATTCGAACACATTATTCTCTATGTGAGTACACACACCGGCGGCGCCATTCGGCGTCTGTCCGCGGCGCCCAGCTACGACTCAGAACGCTGTTCAAATTTCTGCCGCGCCACAGAGCGCCATCCGCATAGTTTTATATTAAAAAACCCAGATGTTATAAACTGAAACTGAAATTAAAGTACAGCACACTTGTTTCATTCAAATAAAACATTACAAAGTGTTTGGTTACGTTTTCAGCAGCACAGTTGCCTAGACAACAGATACAACAAAACAATAACAGACGTATTATAATAACACAGATTCTTTTCATTAATTAACGTTAAAAACTCAGCTTTTATCAATTAAAATCATATATTTAAAATTAAAATAATAGATGAAGTTAAAACTCTCCCATCTTGCTGCGAAATTGAGCTCACGCATATAGAATGTGCGCGTCCAGTGTGCGATACGTCGAGTTGTCCTACATGTGGCGCGACGCGACGCGGCGCGTCTCGTCCGGTGTGCGACCGCCTTTAGCTTATATTAGCTCAGGACCATTAGATGAAATTTGCTGAAATTAACATTAAAATAATAAATGCTTTAGAAGTATACTAAACTAAAACGGTCATCTAACGTTAACAAATGTCACTTTATTGTGAAGTGTTGCCAAGAATCATCATGTTCTTACCTCACATTTAAGACTTCGACATTTAAAACTCATAACTCATATTCGGCTATCAGGACCAATTTGGCAGGACATTTTTAGACTGCCATTAATCCTTCTGTGTCATCATATAATTTGTTCATATTCATCATCTTACTTCCAGTGAACTTGGTGTAGCAAGTCACATCTGATATGATCACAGGAAACCATGGCCTTATCAGATATAGATGCATGAAAGCAGTACCCAAGCTTCAAAATGAACCATAATAAGTACTGGAAAGCAAAGTGGCTTTTCACACCCCTCTGGAAAGCACTGCTTATTGAGCAGTAGTACGAGTAGAAAAGTAGCTGATGAAGTACATCACTAAAGGACAAAGTCCAGTTATACATGAGCTGTATAATTACCTCTAAAGAGGTCATGATCACAGATTTATTCTTGAGCATCACAAACATAAATATATACCTGTGTTAAACTTGTTGTTCTGGACTGCGAAGGGCTGCACCTGTAGCTCGAACGTGTTGATGGTAAGCTTGTCAGTGATGTTGTAACTCTGCTCTTTTTTGCACATGTAGGAGCTTCCGACAGATGCCTCCCATAGAGACAAATTATTATTGGAGGCATTGAAAACATTTCCTGTTGAGGTGATAATCAGAAGACAGGACATAAATACATGATAAGAGATGAGACACCCCATTAGGGATACAGGTCTTGACATTTAGAGTACCTCAAAATGTAACATTCACTTACTGTTAATCTAAAGCAACCAGCATTAAATACCGTTAAGTGTAATGTTTAGCAAACCTCAAAATTAATATTTTTTTATATTGTAATGCCTACATTCACTTGATTTTTTTTTTTATATACACATTTAGACAATAATATAGAATTTTGTTACTGCCTTGTTATTGTCTTGGGAAGAAAATAATGAGAATAAAAAGATTTCAGGCATTTCATTTTCACCTTTTTTTTTTTTTTTACATTAAAAATCCCTTACCATTTGTAAGATTAACAGAGAGCATCAAAGCATGTAGACGGAACTTCTGTGAAACCTGTAAGAAACAAACAGTCAGACTGGCAGTTTCATGAAAATGTACAAAAACAATTTTTAGAAAAAAAAAAAACACGAACAAGCATGATGGTCCAATGCCAACCCATCAACCTTAATCAGGTTAGATTCCATACTTATTCCTACAAAGACATGCACTGTATAAAGTTCCTAGATCATTTAATTTCCACAACTTTTAAGTCAGTTTTTTAAGTCAGTTTAAAGTCAGCTTAATCAGTGTGTTGTTAAACTAGAGTACAATCCACTGAACTAGGGTCCATTCTTAAACCTAACCCTAAGTTGGGCATAAACCGATCTTACAAGAGAGATACAATGCATTAAAATTGACAACATTAATGATTTACCAATAGACTGCAAAAAAAGACCAACCCAAAACATTTACCACCTCTTCACCTCAATGGACTTAATCCACTCAATATTTGACCCTTTTCTTTAAAGACTTACATTTGTGAAGACCAAATGAACTGTGATTTCATCTGACTTCAGCACAAGGGAAGAGTCACTGCCACCACTTCCACAGGTTCCATTCACTTCTGTTACATTAGGACTCGGGTCAAGATTAAGAGTCTGGAAGCTGGCATTCTAAACAACAAGAACATAATAAAAGAGTAGCAGTGGCAATAGCTTATCACAAGAAATTAGGAGTGAAATCAAACAACTTTCAATTCCTGTATTCCTCTGTACAGATCTTTTGTACCTACCTCACTCATTTTGAAACTGAACTGAAGACCCATCTTTGCCAAAAGACAGACTGTGTCATTGTCTGACTTGACATTGTAGTTTCCAACAGTTGGGTTGGGGACAGGAGATGATGTTGGAGGAGGAGTTGGGGCTGTTGTAGCATTAGTGTGTGCGGTAGTTGGCGCTTCTGTGGTGGAATTTGTGGTGTTGTGATGTGGAGTAGTTGGTGCTTCTGTGGTGGAATTTGTGGTGTTGTGATGTGGAGTAGTTGGCGCTTCTGTGGTGGAATTTGTGGTGTTGTGATGTGGAGTAGTTGGCGCTTCTGTGGTGGAATTAGTTGTGTTGTGATGTGTGGTTGGAAGTGGGGTAGTCACAGCTGAAGTGTGTTTGGAGGGGGTTGAAGCAGCAGGTATTGATGAAGTCACAAGAACATCAGCATACACGATACCTAGACAGTGGAAGCATAATGTTATTTCCTCATATTCATTAAAAAAAAAAAGTGAAAGACTAGTCGGACACACCACAGCCTTTCAACCACCTCTATTAGTAAGGAAATAAAAACAGCAACCCAAGCACATTCCAGTACCTTCCTTCCTGACTAACTGGAAGCAGTTTTTGTCTAAGACCTAACTGATTAAGGCTGGAATACAGCAGCTTTTCAATTTGCAATCAGGAGTTGATGCTAGTTTCCAAAAGTCAAAGCCAGTCTACAAATTTTAGGCATTCAGAGTTGACAGATTTCACAGAAAATCACATACTGTGTGATGGGCACAGACTCTAATTTTTTTTTTCTTTCTTCAAACTGATTCCATCCAGTCAAAAGTTAAACATGTTTGATATTTTGGACCAATTATAGAACTCATGTTGCTCTCATTTAACATGCATCTCTTAGCAGGAAGGCACATGTTTCTGCTTGAGTTTGCGGAGTTCAGAATGACTTGAAAGTCTGGTAGTGTGATCCTCAGTCATTTGGTGTACAACGCCCAGTTTTTTCCTTTGTAACCATTTGCAAAGTCGTCAAGAGTATGCTGTTATGTTTAAAAACTATTCAGACTTTAAGTGCTGTGTAAAGTACACCAGCCTTTAAAGAATCACAGTGAGTGACTGTCCCCTGTCCTGTGGTTTGATGAAATCATTAACCTGGTGCTTCACACACAAACCCATCACATGATTATGAATAAGGGTGGATGAGAAGAAAAAAAGAAGAAGAAAAAAAAACACTGAACAAGCGCTTCAGGATCACATGCTTTTGAGGTTGAACGTGTCAAGTGAGAGAAATCAATGGCATTACTTCCATTTTTCGCTGAAAATATATTACATTTTTTTTTATTGAAATGTCAAAGTGAGTGTTTGAAAATATTAACACAGAATGTCAGTCTGTCTCAACACCCATTGAAAAGCGTTATAACCACTGATCTATCAGTGGTTATAACCACTGATCTATTATAGAGACATATTTAGACCAGTCATATGTAGACCAGTGGTTATAACTAATATGAGATTTATTTCACACACTGCAGTTAATACTAAAGTAAACGATATGCTGGCTTTATTACAGCTTGAATCACACCGGTTGTGTCTGAAAATCAAGTGAACTACTAAACCAGACAGCATTTTTGGACATTAAAACTTCAAATTTTGCACCAATTATTGCCAAGTACGTTAGTTTGAGAAACGGCCAGAGGTTTTTGTTTTTTTATTTAATTTTACAAAATTATACACTATATTGAACACCCCCTAAACATATTTCAGCCGAAGTTGTTTTACATTTTAATTCGCAAACAATCTAACGTTAGCAAGCAAACTAGTCTATTAACGGTAATACACAAGTCGTCTATTAAAACGAATTTAAGTACGTTAATTTATTGATCACTCCTGAATTGTATAAAAGTGTTTAAAACAATGAAAGGACGGTAAATGTTTATCCCACAAGCCGACAATCTCTCTGGTTATCTAACAATCTTCTACTGGCGTAGATTAGAATTCACGCTAATGCTAATGCTAACAGGCTCTCGCGCTCCTGTTGGGCCTGCGATAACCTTCCAAAAATAAACTTAATATCGGTTTCTGTTATGTGACACCGTCTGAAATAAAACCCTCAACAACACAATCGTACGTACCGCTCAGTAGAATAAAGAGCAGGGTCACACAACCGCGGACAGCCATCGCGACGGGTGTCTAATTCTGAGCTCGCCGACGGTGAGTGAGTGAGACCCGGTTCAGCAGCAGCTCTAACCATAGACAGTAGAAGAGGCTCAAAACTCATATAACATCACGTCATGTGACACGAGCTCCTCCTGCACGAGCATTAAGTTCACGAGCACTCTTTATTCACCAAACCTGCGTGTGAGTAAATCACCTACAAAGCTGTTTATTCCTGTTTCAGAGCGCAATAAATAAGCAGACGACTGGTCTAGTAAATTAAAACATACAGACTAAAAATATTTGCTATGAAAAGATTTAAGGTTTTAAAGGAAAGAGTTAAAACTGAACAGTGTAGATGCTAAAGCTGTGAACAGAACAATAATTAATATTAATTTGCTCCTTTTCTATTTAAATTAACTTGTACTTTTACTTCCAATGCGTTTGAGACTAAAAATATACTTCTCATACTTAAGTACATTTAATGTCACAAACCTTTACTTAAGTAATATTCTAAACAGTAAGGAGACTTTATTAGCTTCTGGTAAGATATCTATAATTTTACTTAAGTGTAGATTTCAAGTTCTTTATCCACCACCGGGAATCTGTGTGTGATGGTTATAGTTGTAGTCAAATTGACCCTTATTGGATTCAGTACAAAAATCAGACATAATAATAATAATAATAATTATAATAAAATCTGTTAAAAACAGCAAAACATGATTATTATACAGCACATTATACATATTTTCTAGCTAAATTAAAACATTTTTCATTCTCAAAACGACTTAAATGGCATAAAATGCAGTTTACATACAAAATTAAACCATAAATGAAATTGTATTTAGTTAACCATAAAATTAATTAAAACCCATTTGACATCCTGCCCCATTAAATGTGACAACTGGCCTTGACCAGACATTTATGGATAATATAATTAAACCTTTTAGTAAAAATAAACATGATAAAATTTGGCACAAAAAATAAAAAAATACAAAATAAATTTTAGCTTGGAGGATATTCACAACAGTATTTGGAGGCTGGCTTGCGCTTTATGTGCTGTCGCCCCCTGGCGGAGGCTCGGGAACGTCAGGCCTCGCGCTTTACTAAAGCGCCTCAACAGCAGCTGCGCAACGGTTGGAAGTACTTCCGGCGGGTCATCGTCGCCTCTTAGAAAAGTTACTATTTCCCCGCGGACTTTTCCTCAAACCAAAAATACCAGTCTATTTACCGAGCGGAAAGACAGCGTCAGGCAGAATGCTTTAACGCACACAGCTCTCGGCAAAAATCAGTTTGTGATCTAACGGACTTTGTGTAGCGCGCAAGAGTGTGCTCGAGCGAGAGGAAGCAGTATTCAACCATCTTTCCTCTGCTGGCAATAACAAGAACAGAGAAGGGTCCAAGTGGGGCTGCACTTCTCATTTTATCCTCTTTTTCCTCTTAATTCTTACTCGGAGCCGCGAGGTTGCACTTTCCCCGACCGAGACCGAGGAATAGAAAGCGTCCACTCACCGGGATCGTAGCATTAGTAGATTAGCGATTTGATTTGGTATTTCTTTTTTCATGTTTCCAACAGGTTTACCTTCCCCTAATCCCCCACCGCCAGCCCAAGAGCCCAGACCGGCAGCTTCTAATGTTCACAACGACAGTAACGTTAGCTTAACGGCTTCTAAGAAGAGGAAAACTAACAGCTCCGAGAAGGAAGACATTGATTCAATATCTTCGTCTCCTAAAGCCATTTGTAATTCCTCCTCCACAACGTCCAGCTCTTCCAGTCCACTGCAGCAGCAGCAGCACATCCAGAAGAAGTTGAGGTTCGAGGACCCGCTGGATTTGATCGGACTGGATGTGAAGATGGCCGAGGAGTCATGTAACTCTGCAGAATCGTGTTCAAAGGCGAGAAATGTGTTCCTGTCCGGAGGTGTCGGGCATCATGCTAACGGACTGACCAAGTCTGCGGGCTCCGCCACCTTCTCCAACAGCAAACCCGGTGCTGCGAAGAAACTTGTTATCAAGAACTTTAAAGGTAGGTGAATAATCGGAGTTCGTCTTCGTCTTGTCTGAAAACATCTTGTGCTGTGTCTCCAAACTTAGCGAGCTGCCAGCCTATGCAGCATTTTGGCTAAACGCACCTGCGATGTTCAGAAATGATGCGTAGCATCTAAAACAGTAGGAAGCAACTCCAGTAACCATCTTAGAAAAGGAAAAGTGCTGCTGTCAGGGTGTTGAGACCAGCTTTATAAATATACACACACTTATATATAGACTTTATTATTTAACTGGCGTTTATTTTTTTTAAGGAACTTCCATTACTTAAGCAAAAAAACAACAACAATGAATTGAGATTAATTGAAACACTCAATAGTTTATTTTCATTTTGATTATTAACTGATGTAAACATCCTTTTCTTTGTTATAATTCTATATTTAATTATTTTTTTAATGTGTGCGTGTGTATATACAGTCATGGCCAAAAGTTTTGGCAGTGACAAAATATTTTTGTTTTTCAAAGTTTGCTGCTTAAACTGTTGTGGTGTTCATTCACATTGTTTTATTTAGATTATTGTGTAGGGGGATCAGATGCATTTTAAATAATTGCTAAAAGCTTCATTGGCCAAAAAAGAAAAAGAAAAAAAAAGAACCTTTCACCAAAAAAAAAAAAAAAACCTTTTTGATTCTAAGACAACATATGTACAATCATTGTGTTCTTGTTAGCAATGGTTACTTCCAAAGAAACGTGTGCAGCCATCATCACTTTGCATTAAAATGGCCTCACATGCAAGGAAAGTGCCACAAAGAATATTGCACCTGAAATAACCATTTATTGGATCATCAATAACTTCAAGGAGAGAGGTTTGAGTCCGACTGCAGTGAAGAAGTCTTTAGGACGCCCCAGAGTGACCAGCGAGTGCCAGGACCGTCTTCTCCTGAGGAGTCAGCTACAGAATCGTGTCTCCATCAGTGCAGAGCTTGTTCAGGAACAGCAGCAGGTTGGTGCGAGAGCATCTGCAGCACCGTGACGCAAAGACTTCTGGACAATGGTCAGGTGTCAAGACGGGCAACAAAGAAGCCACTTCTCTCCAAGAAAAACACCAAGCACATACTGAAATTCTGCAGGAAGTACAAGGATTGGACAGTAGAAGACTGATGCAAAGTTATTTTCTCTGATGAAGGTCCCTTCCGACTGCTTGGGACAGCTGGAAAATTGGTTGTTCGAAGAAGAAATTGTAACATACAGATAAAATGTTAGAGACCCTCCCTGTGTGTGTTTGCTTTTCAACCAAGGGAGTGGGCTCTTATTTATTCTGCCCAAAAACACTGCCATGAATAAAGAATGGTATCAGAACGTCCTGCAAGAGCGACTTCTTCCACAGATCCATGAGCAATTTGATGATGAATCGTGCATTTTTCAGTATGATGGAGCACCATGTCTCAAAGCAAAAGTGATTAAAGAAGTGGCTTGAAGATCACTTCATTGACATTTTGGATCCGTGGCCAGCAACTCCCCAGATCTCCATCTCATAGAGAACCTGTGGTCAGTCCTCAAAAGGTGAGTGGACAAGCAGAAGAACACAAATTGTGATCAACTCTGAGAACTAACAAGGCAAGAATGGATCGTCATCAGTCAGGATTTGGCCCAGATGCTAATATCCAGCATACTGGAGCGGATTGCCGAGGTTATGAAGAACAAGGGTCAGCAAATATTGACCCATTATATTTTTTTGTCGGGGCAAAAAAAGTATTTAGAACTTATGATATGCTTATAATTGTTTTTCAGTATATTATAGAAACATGTTGTAAAATGATCTAAAAATACTGAAGCAGCAAATTTTGCAAAACACAAAATGCATGTCACTGACAAAACTTTTGGCCATGATGGTATATACTCAAAAACAGTGAGTTATGAAGCAAAACGATACGAATACCAAAACACATTTTAAAAGAAGTATGAAGGTGTATTAGCAAACATACCAGCTTAATAATATTTCTGCTTTTAAACCCTCAAAGTGCATGTTAACCCAGTTTACCCCATGATAATGTCCTTACTGTAATTTATACATGCTAACTTTTTCTTAAACTCATATTTTAATTGGTGATCAACATTATGCCACACAGACTGCCACACAGTCTTTAAATTTTGTCCTAGTAGCCATAATTTTTAAATTCAGCGTTATTTTGTGTATTTGAATGCATGAATGAAAGTAAATCACTTTAGTAACTGCTGTATTAAAGAAAATACTGTGCTGTTGTCACCGGTGAGATCAGCTTTTTATCTGTATGAACTTGTATATATATTTTATGTAACGTGCATTTGTTTATGATGGCACATCACTTGTATAGACCATATCAAAACCTGACCTTCATTGAAACCGTAATCCGTTTTTGTTTCTTACGCATCATAACTGTTTTTAAGTATCCTTTTTTTTCTTATAATGTTACATCAGAAAAGCCCAAATTACCGGAGAATTACACGAATGAGACCTGGCAGAAGCTGAAGGAGGCAGTAGAGGCCATACAGAACAGCACTTCAATAAAGTACAACCTAGAAGAGCTCTATCAGGTAGGTTTATGTAAATATTTGTTTGATCATTTAGTATTATTATACATGGAATCTAATGCTATTTTTTCCCTTTTGTTTTTTCAGGCTGTTGAAAATTTGTGCTCCCATAAGATATCTGCCAAGCTCTATAAACAGCTCCGAGTGGTCTGTGAAGACCATATCAAGGCTCAGATTGACCAGTTCAGAGAATATCCTTTTCCTTGCTATAAATTTATATGCAGTTTCTTGCCGAGTTAAAGTGAAGAGCATGCATCTGGGCTCATCATGAAAATGTGTATTTCTTTTTTTCATGAAGCGAAACAATGGCCCATCAGACATGATAGTTATTAGAAACAATTTAAAGTAAAAAAATATATATATATGACACTATTTAAAAAAAAAATTTTTATCATGTATTTCTTAAAACATAAATGTATAAGGGAAAATTCTGTCATATGAAACCATTTCTTAACTCTTGCTCTACGGATGCCTTAGACAGTGTTCTGTTCCTCAAGAAAATAGACAAATGTTGGCAAGATCACTGCAGACAAATGGTTAGTGAAGTTAGTCGACTCTAGACCTATTGTCTGTACATTTATTTCAAATAGGCTGTAAGTTGACCTTTTTATTAAATGTTCTTATATCTAGTTATTTACTTGTTTGCCAAAATGCTTTTAATACAAAAACACTGTCTTTTCTTCTAGATCATGATTAGGAGTATATTTTTGTTTTTGGATCGCACATATGTTTTACAAAATTCAATGCTGCCATCAATCTGGTATGTCTTCACTCTTTGCCGAAAGAATTTGTAAAGAGGCTCTGTCACATTTGCTGTCTTTTTTTTACTACCATTGCTTTGCTGTTCACTGGTGATTAAAGATACACTTGTGTTCTGTCGTCAGGGACATGGGCTTGGAGTTGTTTCGTTTCTATATCATCAGCGACCTGAAGGTGCAGTGTAAGACAATCGATGGGATTCTGCTTCTTATTGAGAGAGAGCGGAGTGGAGAGGCTGTAGACCGCAGTCTCCTGAGGAGTCTTCTGAGCATGCTCTCAGATCTGCAGGTTAGCTCACCTGCTTTCTCAGTTGTACTCAAACCAACGTATCTGGGTTTATTTTGCATGTGGCATAACCATTTAATAATATGAATAATTTTGACTTGCTCCTCAGTTTTTTTTTTTTACTGTAAAAAACATGGTTACCAACCGTAAGCAATGTACTGGTGTTTCTTATTGCTTGCTTAAGTGGCATGTCTGTATAAAGTCAGTAAACCCAATAACATTCACATTACACAGAAAAGAAGTCTGGTTAGTTAAACTCTCAAATTACATGGCCCGTTTATCTCCATGGTAGTGTCTGTATTGTAGCAACTTATTTTCTTAAACTGATGGATGAGTGTGAAATATTTAAGCATCAACATTATGCTTCATCCTGTAATTTGCATCTTTACACTTAGTCTCAGTTGAAAAAGCTGTTATTCTGCATTCATACATTAATGAAAGATTAAACAAAACCATGGCAAATCTTGTAAGATCTTGATCCCTGATATCATTCAGGCCTTAAATTGTGTGATCAAACCTGTTAGTATTGTTGTTGTAATCACACCTTTGTTCATTTAATGACAGATTTATCAGGATTCATTCGAAGATCGCTTTCTGGAGGAGACAAATCGACTTTATGCTGCAGAGGGCCAGAGACTCATGCAAGAAAGAGAGGTTAGTTTCACATCAGGGGAACAAAGTATTGGTTTTATTGTTTTATTTTGATTCTGTGAGAAATAAATGATTGGCATTCCTCATTAAGTGGAAATTAGCTACAGTCTAGATTTGTATTTCTTTTAAATCTTTAAAGTGTCATCGCCCTTAGTTTTTTTTCAAAATTATTCACACCCCTACAAAGATATGCTGCTGTTTTGTTTTTGTGAAACATAGAAATGAAAGAATCGTACTTTAAATTATTTTTTTTTTCTGTCCCATTTAGGATAGTAACATTTCAGTTATTTATTCTGAACAAATATTTTCTTTTCAGGTGCCAGAGTATCTCCATCATGTCAACAAACGTCTGGAAGAGGAGGCAGATAGAGTCATTACATACCTAGACCAGAGCACACAGTACGTATGCAGAAAATATATCATTTGCATTATTATATAAGTATAGTTATTTAGTTATTTTGGCAAAAATATATTTCTTTATTATTTGTAGAAAAAGTCTCATTGCCAAAGTAGAAAATCAGCTGCTTGGAGAACACCTCCCTGCAATACTTCAGAAAGGTATCGCCTTCTACAAATGAAGATGATTGATACTGTATTTGGTGTTCAAATGGTTAACCGTCCTCAAAATTTCACATAAGTGATCGTTTTCTTACCACTCTGTAGGTTTGAATAACCTGCTGGATGAGAACCGTATTCAGGATCTGTCTCTGCTGTACCAGCTCTTCAGTCGTGTGAAGGGAGGCGTGCAGGTGCTTCTCCAGCACTGGATCGAGTACATCAAGGTGTGCAGAGAACCCATCTAGATTTTTTTTTTTTCATAAAAAAACATGACCCAACAGTTCTAAATGTGCGCATTCAATATCACAAGTCTTGTTTGTTGTGTCTCAGGCCTTTGGAAGCACAATTGTCATCAACCCAGAGAAAGACAAGACAATGGTCCAGGAGCTTTTGGATTTCAAGGATAAAGTCGATCACATCATTGATGTGTGTTTCATGAGGAATGAGAAGTTTGTTAATGGCATGAAGGAGGCCTTCGAGACCTACATCAATAAACGGCCGAACAAACCTGCAGAGCTCATAGGTCGGTTCACAAATGTCATTTTCTGAGCAATCTTCAGGGGTTTCTGTTTGATTGAGAGCTTGCAGCTGATTGGATCAAGACACATATCAATATACACTAATGTTGCAAATTTATGTGCTATAGCAAAACATGTGGATTCAAAGCTCCGTGCTGGGAACAAAGAAGCAACTGATGAGGAACTCGAGAAAATGTTGGACAAGATAATGATCATCTTCAGGTTCATTTATGGTAATACATTTAAACTTAATGCTCTGTTCTAAAGACCTTCAATTATTAAACATCCGTCCAAGCTTCATAGACTTTCTCATCTCTCTTTTAAGGCAAAGATGTTTTTGAGGCCTTCTACAAGAAAGATTTGGCGAAGAGGTTACTAGTCGGAAAGAGTGCCTCTGTAGATGCTGAGAAATCAATGCTGTCGAAACTGAAGCATGGTAAATTACATTTCTACTTTTATGTTTGATTCTTAAAACATCACATCCTCATTAACACAGAGGTTTTGACAGACTGTGAAGTAAAAAATGGCGAATTGTGTTTTTCTTGTAGAATGTGGCGCTGCATTTACCAGTAAGTTGGAAGGAATGTTCAAAGACATGGAGCTGTCAAAAGATATTATGGTGCAGTTCAAACAGGTAAGGAGAGCTTTTATTTTTATTGGCATTATTTACATTCTCTTATCTTGTCTAATTACATCTTTCAAATTTCTCTTCTTTGAATCTGCACCTCAGCACATGCAATGCCAAAATATTCCTGGGAACATTGAGTTGACGGTGAACATCCTCACTATGGGTTATTGGCCAACATACGTCCCCATGGAAGTACATCTGCCTCCAGAGGTCTGTTCTGATGAATATTGAGATATGGGATGTTCCCTTGTCCTTTAAACATGACATTAATAACCTTTTTTTAATACCCTTCACTCTCCAGATGGTAAGATTTCAAGAAATTTTCAAAACGTTTTACCTGGGCAAACACAGTGGACGGAAACTACAGTGGCAGTCGACGTTAGGACATTGCGTTTTAAAAGCAGAATTCAAAGAGGTAATGCACTTTTTTAATTTTCTTTTGTAAAAAGCAATTGAGCTTGAATGCCAGACTGTTAGTAGCTGGTTAAACGTGTGTGTATATAATTCAATCTGAACGTTCTTTTCTAAAGTTTTCTCAGAAAAAATGGAAATGGCTATATATATATATAATTTTTTTTATTCACAGGGCAAAAAAGAGCTGCAGGTTTCCCTGTTTCAAACGTTAGTCCTGCTGATGTTTAATGAAGCAGAGGAGTTCTCTCTGGAGGATATTAAATTGGCTACAGGCATTGGTATGGATACTTGTGACAAGCAAATGCATTACAATTTATTTTTGCTTTTAAGAGATACTATTGCATTCAATGTTAAACTAGGGTTTCTGTGGGTCCTCAAAAGTCAAATTAAGGCATTAAAAATTCTAAAACTCTAAAATCATACAAATATATGCCTAGATCAAGAACAATGGGATACGAAATCTTGAGTCCATTGGCAGATATCAGTTCTTGTTTTAGATGAATTCCACAGAAAACAAGAATTCTTAACCCATGCAATCTTGCTTCTCAAGTAAATGTTTCTTGATATGAGAATCTTTAGACATTTGCACGTGAAAACAAGGTAAAAATGCTAAAGAAAACATCACTTCTTTGCAGTGTGATTAGAAGTACAGTAAAAGTGATTTCCATATTCTAGAGGTTGGGATTTGAGCTATTCAAGCCTTTTTTTGTGAAAGTTGTATTTTTAAACTTTGAAGAGTTGCTAATACAGCTCTGTTTGCTCCTTATACATTTATATTTAGAGAACATATTGACTTACTGTTCGCTTCAATTTATTGCTTATTTTTCTTTAAAAGTTCTTTAAAAACTCCTTAAATGTACCTTCATCAAACCTGCAGAAAGCCTGTAAACCCCACAGACATTTACAAACTTCCAAAATGTTTAACAAATTTGACAAAAGAACCCCCAGTGAATTAAAATACGAATACATTCGCAGAGGACGGTGAGTTGAGGCGGACTCTGCAGTCACTGGCCTGTGGGAAGGCGCGTGTCCTTACCAAAACCCCCAAGAGTAAAGACGTGGAGGACGGAGACAAGTTCTCTTGTAATGATGATTTCAAACACAAACTCTTCAGGATTAAAATCAACCAGATCCAGATGAAAGAAACGGTACTGTCCCCGCACACACCTATCATTTGGTTGATGTTGTGTGAAAGTCTCATGCTCTTTGCTGTACATCACAGGTGGAGGAGCAAGCCAGCACTACAGAGAGAGTCTTCCAGGATCGTCAGTACCAAATCGATGCTGCAATTGTTCGAATCATGAAGATGAGGAAAACTCTCAGCCATAATCTTCTGGTGTCTGAGGTGTACAACCAACTTAAATTCCCAGTCAAGGTGAGGTCATGGTTGCCCCAACGTTTTGGTTTCACAGTTAACGGAGCTGTTTCACTGTGGATGTTGTGCTGCTAGACTGTGCACACAACATAAAGTGCAAGTGAACAGTCAAACAGAATTAGAATACTTCAACAAGTCTTGTGCTCTGTTACTAATATTTATTGTACTGTGTGACTGCTTTGTGCATTACAATAAGAGTATTTTTAATTGCATGTTGTGCAATCGCTGTGTGTCCAAGCATTTTTTTTTTAATGAAAATTAATCAACTTATTTATTTATTCAGCAAGGATTCATTTAATTGATCAAAAGTTACAGTAATGACATTTGTAATGTTACAGAAAGTATTGATCATCTTTATTGAGCACCAAAATCTGCATATTAGAATGATTTCTGAAAGATCAAGTGACAAAATTCAGCTGGTTGGAAAATGGGATGCCTAAATAAAGAATATGGAATTTTAATGCAAATTATGTTTGGCAAAAATAATTATGATCAAAGTCAAGGGATTTCTCATAGTCATTTAGATTTTAGTTAAATTATTCATAGTTAATGCATTATTTTACCCCTCTAGTCTTAAGTTTTCATATAATATGAGCAATATGTACACAATGTCACTAAAATTGAGAATAAACCCAAGATTCACTGTGCTCACAGCAGAGAACATGTGCCATTGCGACTAAATTTTGTTTCGTCTTTTTGCAGCCTGCTGATCTGAAGAAGAGGATAGAGTCACTTATTGACAGGGACTACATGGAAAGGGATAAGGACAATCCCAATCAATACAACTATGTGGCTTAGAGAGAGAGAGAGAGAGAGCGTGAGAATAAGAGGTATAAATGAGGGATGGCAGAAATGACAGGAGGAAGCTGTTCTCAGTGACGTTGTTTACTTCCCTTAGCACATGGAACCCCTTGTTCCGAGTTTTGTTCAATTTAACATCTTCACCCCAGTGACCAACAACTGAATCAGTTTTCTCTTCATGGCTTTGACAGGGTAGCGTAAGTTGTATTTCTCTCAATTAGAAGAAAAGACCACACAAAATGATTTAGTTAAAATGCTTTTGAGAATTGGACACTCCCAAGCTTAAAAAAGAAAGGTATTTATTTTCAGACTTGGTTCCATGGCTTTTGTTTTTCTCATCGTTTACTCATGCAAATATCACATAACATATTTATGTATTACCTGTGCAAAGAAAACCAACACCACATTCACTGTATTTGACTCGTTTGTTCAGTCGGTGTCACATTGGGTACCAAGTGTGTGAACATTGATAACAGGTTTTCTCTTTGCCAATGTTTGTACAAGGAAAAGGAGGATTCAGCTGATTGGTCACAAGCAGTTTATGTTTTGTGAATGATTTATTGAGAAGTAGAACAATTGTGGCTGATTGGAAATTTCACAGTATGTGCCAACATTAGATAAAACCAAGCACTTGTTTTGTTTGTAGGAATGTTAACGCTGCTAAACACTAACTTGTACATCTTCCTTCTTTTCCCCTCCCTGCTTACATCATCTCACATTTCTTCCTCTTGTTTATTTTGTATATACATTTTACACACAACTTTGATGTTTGACACTTTCGACTACATTGCAACTGCGTTCTTTCTCCGAAAACTCAGAACAAGCACAGCAGCACCATTTTAACATTCTAGTGTTTCCAAGTTTATATATCCCTTAAGTTCTGAATTAGACCCGTATACTGAGAAGCTCCTCTGTGTGGCATCACTGGATCGGTCTGTGGAGTTTTCGGCAGTGGTGTTTTGAGAAATCATACTTAAGTGGACATTCGTCCAAGTGTCTGGAAAAAGTATGCTCGTTTTTATTGCCTCAGAATAAACAACTGTATGTGTTTCCATGATCTTGTCCCTCTAATCAGTTTATTTGATCTTCATTGAAAAATCTCCATGACAAATTAAGTCTAGATAATGGGTGGGTGAATAGACCAAAGCATCCTTAGACATAATAAACTAGCAGTACATCATTATTTTCATAAAAATACATTGATATTCTAACCAATAACCACACAAAACTTGACGTTGTTTTTTTTATATATATATATGTGTATATTTTATGGTAGATATCAAAGTTGGCTCAGATTATAAGACGATACTCTTTAGGCATTTCTTTGTTTATGCAATGATAAAATTTTCAGGTTTTTGGACTAATTTGCTTCAGTTACATTTGCTTTCAGACTTGTGGAAAGGAAATTAATAATAATAATAATAATTAAAAAAAAAAGCAGTTTTCTCAATGATTGTTCACTCATGCACTTTCCTCAATGTTCACTTAACTAGCTCTTTCATAAAAATTACTCCAATCTATATTTTGCCGTTTTTACTTTATCAATCTTCTGATCTGGGTATGTACGCAAATTGGTGCATATTTAAACATTTCTGGGAAAGGTGTAATGCAAAACAATTGTCTTAATATGCTGGGATTAGTTACATTTTTTACTCACTTTGACTATCATTAGCGACTAAAGTTTGGTATTTGTTTTATGTATAGCAAAATAGATAGCATCATTTTGTCATACTGTACTTCCATTCCTTGCCGTAAAAGATTTACCACTGTCGTAAACCGGAATCACCTGCGGTAGTGAAGCGTGGAGTCCGTTCATCACATCTTCTGAATGTTTAGGTTTTTTTGGTTCAGAAAACTTAACAGTTACGAACTGTAAGATCACACAGATCGGAGGACAAGAGTGAGGGATAACGACCTGCAAGGATGTTTAAAAAGTAAGCTTGAGTCGTTGTCAACCTTATAAATAGTAGCGAACATAACTTAGCATTGTTGCAGTAATGTATTGTTTCAGTAACCCATTAGCTTTGGCTTCTCAGTAGAAATAGAAGACATGTTGCATGCACACGCTTATCAGTTTATATGCTATAGTAACTTAATATTTGCCCTTAATTCTGTATCGAGACAGCAACCTGTTTAGCTGCTCTGCTAATTTGCTCTGTCAGCTGATTTTCATGGTTCATTAGAAATTATCCATCTGTATTTTTTTAATACTTAATTTTTGCCAAGATACTTCTAATAAAAAAATAAAAAATACTGATTCAATTGTATGTTTACATTTATTATAAAAACTGAACAACTGATGGTAATTGTCATATGAGACTTTTATATTAGACTAATTTCTTTACCATACTTTACCATAAAATTATAATATTACAGAGACCTCTACTCTGCAGGTATTGAACATTAAATTAGATGATTTCCTTTTCTCTCTCTCTTAATAGATTTGATGAAAAGGAAAATGTTTCAAACTGTATTCAACTGAAGACATCTGTTATTAAGGGTATAAAGAATCAGCTGTTAGATCAGTTTCCCAACATCGATGATTGGCTCAACCAGATAATGCCCAAAAAGGACCCTGTCAAAATTGTGAGATGGTAAGAGTTGCACTATATATAAAGTCAGTGCTTACTGATATGCAGAACTAAGAGAGTTACTCATTTTACATCTGAGGTGTGTGATATTTTATGATTCCAGTCATGAGCATATTGAAATTCTTACGGTAAACGGAGAGCTACTCTTCTTCAGACAGAGAGAAGGACCCTTCTATCCCACCCTCAGACTTCTACACAAATGTAAGTCAGCACTTATATACTTCAAATCAGTAGCAGTAAGATGTTTCTCTGCAGAAAAGATTGCCGGGTGCAAGAAGGGTACTTCTTTTACTAAGTGAGACGACTTATTCCTTTGGTCAGACTAATGGCTGCTACTCACGTGTCTGTTCTTCAGATCCCTTCATTCTGCCACACCAACAAGTAGATAAAGGAGCCATCAAATTTGTTCTGAGTGGAGCTAATATAATGTGCCCAGGCCTCACATCACCAGGAGCCAAACTCTACCCTGCTGCAACAGACACAGTAGTCGTATCTTTCCAACTGTTGTATTATATTCAATTATATATATATATGTATGTATGTATGTATGTATGTTTTTTCCCACTTAATGAGTTAATCCTATGGATTCATTGTAAAGGAATAGTTCAATCCAAAAGTTGTCAATTCCAATCTGTGATAATGTAATTATTATCAGTTTTATATTATTTATATATGATTATATGAGTTTATGTTTTAAATGTATATTTTTGGTTTTCTATTTAAATTCAGTTTGTTTTAAAAGTTATGTTCTGCACTTTCATTTTTGTTTAACATCTCTATTTAGCTTTCATTTATTTTTATTTCAGTTTTAGTCATTTTAGTGTTTCAACTTAAATCCATTTATTTCAGGTAGTTGCCAAAGCGGTTGACTGGTGTGTGTTGATGATCACAAGATGTTGTCCTTAAGTATTTGTTTCAGGCCATAATGGCAGAAGGGAAGCAGCACGCGCTTTGTGTGGGAGTCATGAAGATGTCTGCAGATGACATGTAAGTGATTTTATGCAGTTCCTGGACTCTGAATAAAAAACACAATTAATGTCTGTAGTCTTGATTGTATGGAAGCCCGTTTCTGCCACTGAATAAAAAAAAAAAAAAAAGTTAATTCTGACTTTTTAGATCACAATTCTGACTTTTTTTTTCTTCTCAGAATTGCGAGATATAAACTTGCAATTGTGAGTTATGAAGTCAAAATTGAAGAAAAAAACTCCGAATTGCAATTCCGAGAAATAAAATCAGAGATAAAAAGGTCGCAATTCTGACTTTTTTTCTTCTCTATAGCGAGTATTACAACTTTATAACTTGCAATTGTAACTTTTTAACTCACAATTGCGAGTTAATATCAAATTTGCAATTCTGAGATAAGGCTCAATTACCTTCCTTTATTTTTTATTTATTGGTGTAAACGGGCTTCCATACGATTGTGGTGTGAATACATCATGTATAAAATTATTTTAGTTGTTAGAAGAAATAATGAATGAAATCAATATAAATAAATCAGCATCAGTTTAAATCTGTGACTACAATTAATTGGTTATTGAAAACTAAAATATAACAAAGAGAAGTGCATTTCATTTAAAAATATTTTCTTGTCTCACATCACTGAACAGAGGCAAAGTAAACAAGGGAATTGGAATTGAGAACGTTCACTATCTGAATGATGGACTGTGGCATATGAAGACGTATAAGTAATGAGAGATGAGAAGATGTGCTGGAATCGTTCGGACCCCTTGTCACCAGGCTGCCCATCTACTGTTTACATGAATGGACTCAACTGTGTACCATGCCGAAAGCTTTGAAAGCGACCCTAATTTAATGCACAAATAAAACCTGCATTCAAGTCATCCAAACTGAAATGGTCTGTTGCTACAGTGAGAGCTGAATTGTGTCATGGCAGCTTAAAGCCTGTTTAAACAAGTGTATAATTCTCAGTTGCCCAAGACAGAAATCATCTGGTATTTACTTAAACGAAATTACTTGCAAAAGATGAGTTATACAACACATGCCATTAAATACTCTGTATCATATGCATTTCTAGACCATATGTTTTCTTCGTTTTTAATATTTTTGTTTGCACTTAAAGCAGTAAACTTACATTAATGACAATGTATCTCAAAGAATCCCATGTGGAGTTGTTGTTTCTTTTGCAAACACACATTTCTCTGTTGCTTTACTTCTATGGGATTTACTTCCACATCCAATTTATGGACATATGGAATACAAAAGGCAAATGTTAATGTCCCAATAAATAAAGAGAGATTTGACTGTTACAGAAAGTTAATCTAACCAGATTATGAAAGACAAACTCATCTCAGCACATAAGGAAACTCAAATTAATTTTAAGGTAACTAATATAGGGAAACCAAAGTGATTTACAGTCGAAGCATTCAGATTGATCAGGTTGTGTATTATCTGGGAACAGAAACCAATAGTAGGGGCCTAGGGGGTCTAAGTCTAAAGTTATTTGATCCTCTTGTCATTTTCTTAGTTTATTTCTCATGCCACAGTTTTTAGTCAAGTCAGGCTAGAAATAACCGTCAATATATAATGGCTTTATTTTGCATTCATAAACAGAAACTTAAAAAAATTGTCTTACACTGTATTTAATCTACATTAGAATTAGTTTCTACAATTGTAAATATATTAAGCCTTTATCATAAATCCATAACATTATAAAACTATGAATTCCTTCAATTTTCCCCTTTGAGAGTGAATTCTATTCTATGAAACGATTGACGTCTTCTGCTAATTCACGCCTGCACGCTAGGTGAAGCTGACCAACAGTGCATTTTCCCTCAGTTATTTATCTCGTACATGGAGTTTACAGCTCAATATATAGCATTAAATTAAGATGAATAAAGTTTGGTTACACCAGAAACACAAACTATTTATAATGCTTATACTTTTTGCTGCTGTGTCCAGTAATAGCACTTTGCTGCTCTCACATATGAGCTGTATGTTTGCGTAGTTTTGACCTATTCCATCATTTTAACAGCCATGGATTTAAGGCACTTTTTTGAGGGGACACAAATTACAATTTTTGCACTTTGAATTAGCTGAAATATCCCTATACATTTAATTTTTTTCTCCTGAAATTTGGAAGACATTCTACACAGTAATGCTCAAAAATACATCTTTTCCTGGATCTTTAAATCTCATGGACACTCATGTTTAACAACACCAAACCTAAATCTGTGTCAATAGTAATTCCTGACGTTGAGCAATTTGATTCCCAGATGAGCTGGAGTGTTTGAGAATTGTGCTGATTGGGAGGACAGGATGTGGAAAGAGTGCAACAGGAAACACTATTCTAGTTTAAAATAAGTTCGAAAGGAACATGCATTCAGTAAGAAGGGAGTTTGTGAGGTTTAGGGTAAAAAACGAAGAGAAAAACAAGACAGAACTCAAGTTACTCAACTTGTAAAAAATTATAGAGATGATTACATCCAATAAAGAGCAATATTTTTCCTTTTAACCAAAACACGGAAATGTCTTTTAAGAAGTGGGTTGAGAAAATCCTGAAAGAGAGAGAGAGAAAAATTTAGGCTCAAACGGAGAAATTAAGGACCAAATACAAGACAGAAATGGATCAGCTGAAAAAGGAAAAAAAAGATTGTAAATTAATGTCCAGTACAGTCAAAATCCCTTCTCTAGAGTGAAAATGAGCACTGGAGATACAGAAATGAATAAATGAGGAAAAATCTGAATATAATTAAATAATTAAATACATGAAAGTAGAGACTGAAAATAAGAAATGAAGTAACAACTGGAAACGGAAGACAGAGAAAAAAAATGAATATAAACGTGATTGAGAAATTAAAAAAATTGAGCAAAATGTGCCATAAAACAAGTTATTAAAAGAGATTTTGAAAAAATAAAGAGGATCAACAAGAAGAACAACAGAAAAAAAGGCTTTAAAGAACAGCATAGGGATTCAAGAATTGAAGAAAAAGAGGTTAAGAGAATAAAAACCAAAACAGAAACACTAGAGCTGAGAGAAAAACAAGAACTGGAGAAAATGAGAGAATATGAAAAAAGGAAAGCTGATTGTTTTAGTTTTTTGAGCCTTAAGACAAATCAGATGAAAACACATTATTTATCGTATAATATATTGAAAGATCAAGTATCCCAAGGATTTAAAGTTTTATGGGCCATTTATTCACTGCACTATCATCTGTTGATAACACTCTTTTATTTGTAACCTTTACTATTACTTAAAACAGGTGAAAACAAGCATCCTAGTAAACATTGTAAAGAACAATAAAAAAAAAAAAAAACACAAACCAGTGTATGATGAAGTACATCTGAATTATAGAAAGAAACAATATTTCGATAATTTATGCAAAATTAATTTTATAATCTCAAGCTTATTAACCTTTCATGCCACATTAGTTTGATATTTTTAAGAGTGATGTAGACAGCTATCATCAAATAGATCATATAAAGTATACATTAAGCATTATATACTTTATAGGATATTTTAGTTTTGCGTAAGAGTGCATATCTGATCCAAATATGCGCCATTCATATATCTAGTGTAGTTTTTGTTCAAAATATTATAAGTGTACAAAATTACCCAATATTGGCCCTCATTATTAAATTGTATGCAAAAAAAGTATCCTTTTGCTTTTGCCAGAATGCATTTGCAGCAGAAAGCAGTGAAAACCCCTCAACTTTACACACCCGCACCAACTATATGAAAACATGATCAGAATTAAAGTACATACTGCACTTCACAGCTAATTCAGCCCTGCACCCAGTTATGATCAACATTTCAATACAGTAACAGTTCCAATACAGAAACCATGAAGTCAATCAGTCATTATCAGAGTCTTTAGGAGGCAGAAATGTCAAGGAATCATGAAAATCGTGTCCATATGGCCTGAGTCTGTAGACGCCATACATCAAAACCTGTATCTGGCTCTGAGACATGCCACCGAACGTGATGGCCATGTCAGAACAACAGGCCTCCACGACGTCGGCTGGGTTTTGGCCCATGCTGTCAGAAATCAAGGTGCTGATGCTCTTCTTGTTAAAAAGCTCTTTGCCTTGGGCATCCTCTCCGTTTTCGGCGAACACCCCGCTGTATTGCAGACAGGTGGCGAGCTGCTTTTCTTCAGATGTCTTCCACAAGGCGTGTCCCCGCTCTGGACATTTTTCCTCATCTTTAAAGATCTCTATCAGCCTCCTCATAGATTCATAACTCAGCACAATCCCGCTGTCATACTCCACGTAATCCAGCTCTCCGGACTTTTCCGTGTGGCCGATGTAAAACGGCTGGCTTGGATCTTTATCCAACACCAAATACTTGAGGTTCTCTATAATTGCGAACGTGGTGGGCCGGGCCACGAAGAACCAGCGCAGGTCTCCAGCATTCTCGTAGGCGTGTTTAATGGCTTTGCGTAGCCTTGCCCACTCATCCTGCTCCTGTAGGTCCATCGCCTCTAGGGCTTTGGACGATTCGGACGTGTAGAACACAGATTTGTCGCAGTGCTTGCTCCAAGTGTCATTGGCTGTCGCCCAGTGGACCAAGAGCTTTGGAGTGACCATGATGAGACAGTACACTCGAACCTGCAAGGTCCAGTCAGTCATCTGAGACTCTGATAACTTCTGTAGCTCATCTTTGCTGACAGGTTTCAGATGATGGTGGAGATGCTCATGGCCTTCTGAGTGGGATCCTGAATTAAAAGTCCCAAAGAAAGACATCACAAGGCAAAATATGCCCCCTAGGATCATGCCTTTCATAAACGAACTGCTCTCAGACATCATGGTCAACCGAAACTCTGTAATAGTTCAAAATAAGAATAAAGACTGTGATTAGAACAAAACTATCATGGCAGTTCATGCTCTAAGTTACATTTGATCAGCAATTACAACAAGAATCCTATAGGATATTACGAAATACGATGTCCTTTTTGATAGCTCTACATTTCTGTTCCTGGTGACAATACAAAGCTATTTTAAAAGGACCTAGACAGGTTTGCTGTAATTCTGAACGAGAAAAGCAACGGCTGCATCTGACTGCACTAATCCAATAAACAGTTGATCAAAACTACACATTCCAATAATTAGTTAGTTCTGAACTCATACCTTTCAATTACACAGAAGAGTGCTCACATTTAGACGCTACACCGCCGCATTCATTTCCGTACACACAACCGGAAAACAACAAAAAAGTAGTATCTGTTCTGGAGTCAGTTTCACCTGCCCTTCATCTACTTCATTTGGACGGGATAAGGTAAGAAAGCTGGTTGCAGTCCAGCGCTAGCCTAGTACTGTCTTCTAGAACACGGATGTTTAAGCGGATGTCGAGTCCACGCGAAAGGCACTGTGGGAAATGTTGTTCAATTGTGTTGTCTCGCTGTGACGAACACGGTGATAAAAACTACAAAGACGTCAATTTCCTTTAAGTAGGCAAAGGCGGAAATTATTTTTGTGCTTTAAATGTTTTTACAGACTTTATATCAACTTTTATGTTTATACATAAAATACATTTTTACAAAAAATACATATTTGCAAAAAAAAAAAAAAAAAAAAAATCTTACAGATAAAAGAAGAGGAATAATGACAAAAACCAAGGTTTGATCAAATTAAGTAAATAAATGAACGTATTAAATAAATTAACTCACTTAAGAATTAATAAATGAATTAATAAATGAAAAATAAACACTGATGAATAAATTAAACTGTTCATTTAGTTTGTCTACAACTGTAGGTAAATGTAAGAGTAAAATTAATACATTAATAAAAATATATAAAAATTAAAAATTCAAATTGAAAAATAAATAGTCAAATAAAATTAATTTAGAAAATGCTATTTAAATCTATCAACAAAAACAATATATTAATTAATCCCTTTTTTAAACTGCAGCTTTTTAAAACATGATATAAAACACTTTTCTTAATCTATTTGCCAAAGTGCTTTTCTTCATTATTTTGTCCTTTGTTAGAGAAGTAATTCTTGATCAAAAATCTGAAGTGTTTAAATTAAGCATATTAAAACCTTAATTACTAATTTAATTAATGTGATTTATATTTCCCCAATAAAATAAAAAAATGCTTGGGCTAATGTTTATGGAGCCATTTGAAAATTAAAATATGAGAACACAGTTATACATTATTATAAACATAATTTTTTCTTATAATATAATATAAACATTTATTTTTTCATTAATCAAACGTTACTCCTTTGAAAAGATCATCAATGGATAAAGAAGCTTTTTGGAGCCAGATGATGCAGTCACATAATCAAGCAGCAGAGGCCAGGCCGAGGGGTCAAGAATATTTGATTGGGTATTGCATGATGACTTCTGCATTAGCCCCTGATAGCAGATGCCTTCATATCTACACCATCTGGTTCCAAAAAACATATTTTTCTACTGAAAGTCTTTGAAAACCACCCATGTGTTCTGACAAAATATTTTTCCTTGCCATTTTTTTTGTTCAAGGTAGCTGGCTTGTGTTTATTTTGTAAAGGAAACTTGCCACTTGCTTTTCGGTCTGTTATTTTATTTTCCTTGTATAGGCTATTGTCACCAAACCTGTCACCTCTTCTTGCTTTTTATAAAGACTAAGAGTGTCTTTCTCTCTTCATGCTAATAGCTTTCTTATTTATAGAAATAATCTCAGCTATCGCTCATAATTCCTGCCCACTGTTTCTAATGAACTCCTACTCATAAACTGACTGAACTCCATCTCTCATGAGCTAAGTTTTAATGTTTTTTTGCAAGATCCGAAGGGCTAAAATACTCATGCAGTTGTCACTGGATACAGTAGCCTGCAACTGAATAAAACATATTTTCTTTCTCAGCTGACATGTCATTTCCTAAATACCTCAAAAAAGATTAAGGGCATGACAAGGTAAAAGAAAGAAAGAAAGAAGTTGTACCTAGTAATATGCTATTAATTAGTCAAAATGGCTTTTTATTTATTAATTTTTCTTTGAAGGGAGAGGAGAAAACTGAAATGCTATTTCTTTTAGGAATCCATTTGGAAGCACACTGTTAACATTAAACAACAACATTTCAGCACAAGTATACACAGTAAATAGAACACGAGACAATAAATATAAAGACATTATAAAAAGTAACAAGATGTAGGCCTATAACAACAACAGACAATGTAAAAATCAAATAGCTAATATGGCTAGAATATGTCTAAAATCGAATAGACTTGAACAAAGTATCATTTTAACGTGCTGAGAATATCACATTCGCCTAAAAAGCTAAAAAGTAACAATATTTCTCTTAGTCATTTTGTATTAGAAGACAAAATTCCTTTGTTCCCTGTACACTGAGACACTGGCCCTTTAAGAAGAGATATTTAAATCTAGGCGTGTTTCCTGCTCCAGAAGAGAATCCAGCCCTGCTTGCATCCTACGACGCGAAATTGGAGGAAAGATTATTTACCACGTTACTCAATTAATTCCTGTATAACCGGCGTAGGTCACAAAGGCTTTACCCTGTTTTATTTTGCAATCTTTTAAGAGAAAAGGAACGGCGAAACCTCTCGGGATAGACGCTTTTAACCAACCTAACCAATGACATAAATGTCAGTCGGTCAAGGTCCACTCACACTCCAGATGTGTGTTTAGCGTTTACAGGTTAGCTTCGCTTTCTCATTCGAAACCGGTGTACATTTTGAACGGAAACATTTTTCAAATTGTGCCAGTATGGCAAATCTTCGCTTTCGGATGGGAATTTTGCTTTCTGGTATTTGACTGGGACTCCAATCATGGATTTAACTGCGGAAGAGCAGACATGTAGAGCGACAGACTGATGATTTTAAGAAACACTGAAGATCCGTGAGAAAACTACAAACAAATCGTGCACGTGAAGGAAGAATTGCATTTCTACAAAGAAGCTCCTCTGTGTTTTATTTCTGATAACTCTCCATCGTCCATTAATCTCAGGTTAAACATTAAGTGGACACGGTTGTGGTTTATTTCAGGTTAAGTTGACAAAAGACAATCTGCTTGTACCTTTGCCATCATGTCGGCTGTGATGATAACACGGAAGGCTACTCGAAAATGGGAGAAATTACCTGGGAAAAACACCTTCTGCTGCGATGGACGGGTTATGATGGCTCGGCAGAAAGGAGTATTTTACCTGACCTTATTTCTCATCGTTGGAACCTGCTCTCTATTCTTCGCCTTTGAGTAAGTGCATGCCATTGGTGATTATTAGACCTACACTGCTAGAGACACGAGCTGCGATATCAGTGGACAGTTTCGTTTTTTCCTCACAGTGGGAAATTTGCATTGGAGATGACCTTTGTTTTATGCCATTGCAAGAATGAAATATTATATTTAATGAGCAGTCAAAATATATTACAGCCACGTGACAAATGTAACAACAAAAATTCGATTCGATTGCCAACTGTGAATCGCTCCAAGCATTCTTAAGTGAGCAACTTGACATCTATTATTTCAATCGACAACAGTGGATATCACCACCAATGTTACTTTAATATTCGTGTGTGTGCTGGTAAAACATTTATACTAAACTTCACAAATAAAATCTATTCGAAATGTTTACAATTAGAAAGAATGACAGTTTTAGCACACATACACAGTTAGTTTTAATTAGTAACTTTTTTATTGATATTCAAAAAACTGATTACAATAAACACCCTTATTAACAAAACTTAATCGTCAAACATTATAATCAGACACTATACAAATCTTTTTTTTGTTTAAATGAGTCAAATTTACCAACTTTAAAAACACTCATAATCAACTCAGTTCTCTAGAAGAACAAGAACAACTCAAAAAATATCCAACCTTTTTTTTTTTCTCTGGCTACAAGAAATATGTAATTGGTTAGTTTTTGAACCTGTAAATCACTATAGAGCCATTAACTTGTAGATCACCCAACATGAACATAATAACTTCGTAGTACCCTACTAAATATTTTTGCAATGAAAAATTCTACAATTAGGCTATATTAAGATTAATGGCAGATTTTCAAATTGTATTGACACCATTTTCCTGTTGATGGATGGGAAAGAGCTGTGTCATCTTTATTGAAACACATTTTCACAAAAGCAGATGTTTTATTTTAAAGGTAGATGTGCTGCAGTGCATATTGTAGATGAGCTCTGTTGGGAGGATATGAACTCCCTTGTGTGGACTTTGACGTCGGTGTTTCCTGAGACTCGAGTGTTGTGCCCTGCCCATATCTCGGATCCTCCATTATCATCAGCGAACAGGAAATTATTCCCTGCTGTCCCTAGTCAGAAACTCTGAGTTATGTATGGAGCTACTGGCTCCTGAGTTTCACTGCACTCCATGTTCTTATCACGGTTACTGATAATTAGTCCTCTTAAGGCAGACATTTTAACGTAGAGAATGTAAAAGTATGATTCCAAATTGTTTATTACATGAGAAGCTAATAGATGAACTGGGATATTTTTTGCATTATAGATTTCAGTTAGTATTATTAAGATTTTACCTACACAAACATTGTCTGTATCTTCTTTATGGACTGAACTTGCCATTGGGTTTGAAACCATACGAAAGGTGTATGAATATTTTCTGAGTGTTTTCTGTGAAACCGTCTCTTTCTAAGATTTGACTTTTCGATAAAATCTCACAAGATCCATAATTATTAAATATCACCCAAGGTTATTTGAATAGGCCCTGCTGGATCTTTAGTTTCAGTAGTGCATATTTATTTTTATGTGCAATTTATCTTTTATTTCATACAGAGCATGAGATTCCAGAGGAGACAGACAGTGTTTATGGAAACACATTGCTTTCAGTTATTTTTGAATTTACAGGGAATTATTTATTGAGTATTGCTGAATGCTCATGCTGTTGTGTGTGTCCTCATACACACCTCTGTCCATGGGGCCTGTGTCTGGACAGTTTATTCCTCTGTAGACTGTGTTACAAACTCAAGACTGATTAGCTGGGCTGGACTTTGCATTGTTCTTTCTAAAGATCTTTGTATCCCACCTCCCCTTCCATTACTCTCCTTATGTGCCTTTGTTTGCTGAAAGTCTCTGCACTTTTATTAAAGATTATGCAAGTTGCATTGCATTTGTTTATACACTTTAGATATCAGAATAGTGAGAGTAGAATAGTGAGTTGATTGTGTAGGCTAGAAATTTTGTAAAAAAAATCTGCTCTTCGTGTCAAAATAAATAGACCATAATATAAACATTTGTGCTAATCTTACACTCAGTATAGCCAAGGGTTTGTCGATCCACCATTGTCTGAAAATAAGAACCACTTGCTTTTGGCTTGATATCTTTAACTTAAAGGTAAAGTGTGGAATTTTACATAAATAAAAGGGGGATTATTGTGAAATGATTTTTAAATACTATAATAGTATGTATTAATATTTTGAATGGCTTTTATAGTTTGCATTTCTTTTAGTTGGCTAATATTGTAATTTAAAAAAAAAACATTTTTATTTCAGTTTTATTTTGAATAATTTTAGTACGTAATCTTTTGTTTCCATTTGTTGCCAAGGCAGCATTTCACATTTTTTTAAAAGTAATATTTATCTTATTTGAAGTTTATTTCAATTTATGATTGATTAACACTGAAAAAATACCCATATCCCTGCATAATAATAAGCTGAAACAACTATATGTAAGCCATTTGTAGACTGAATTCCCGAAGAGTGTAATTCTGTGACACTTTCAAATCAGCATTGTCGACCAATGCCAGATAAAGTTTTCAGGAAACCTGTTTGAAAACAGGCATTGTTTTTGCTGACTTACACCCTCTTCATATTTAACATACTTCTCTCTAAAATGGTTCCACACAAGTGAAACTGATTCATAGTGTTGACAGTCTTCAGATTGTGTTGATTCTTCACTCACTCATTCTTTCCCTTTAGAAGTACATGGATTTCACTCTGCTTTTGTCTTGTATGTTTGTTTTTCTGTCTGTACATTTAATGTTTATCATTTAATGGTGGATCATTACTCATGTTGTTGCAGAGGAAGTGTCTAGTGTATGAGTGTTTGTGGTCAGTGACCTGGTCTGTGTGTGCTCAAGAGGGCTGCTGTTTGTTGATGGCTTTCTTCAGGTGTCATGACTGTTTTTATGTGACTGCAAAAATGGAGCTGTCTCCATGAGGGATTAGGATACCGTTTATTTATTTATTTATTTATTTCTCGCAGTAATGCATAATTGATTTGCTTCGTGATTCACTTGGTCTTAAATTGGCAAACTCTTTAGGAAGAATTAACAGAGGCTGTGCATGTAATTTCCGTGCTTGGCAACGTCCCGGCATAACAACTTCTATCAGTGTGACACGGCTGAAATATCCTTTTGTACTTACGCATTTGTACTTTATACTTTACTTTACACCTGTATTGTACTTTTAAGCTTTTCTGAGAGTCCCTTATTAGATGAAAATCAACTGATGTCACATTCGGATGAATGATTGCAGTTTATTTGTTTGCTTGCTAATCTTTCCCCACTTTATTGTTTGCACTATTGCATACTATTTTAATATCATATCATAATCAAGTTTTGCAATGCAAAGTTCAAATGAATGAGCTGATTATTTACATGTTGAATGTTTTTCCTTGGACTTGCAGGAGTGTTCATTCCTTGAGAGTTTGACCTACTTTTTGACTTAATATATCCATCCTTATCCTGTGTGCTTCCATCCTTAAAAGTAAAACAAGTCGAAACTCTTTCTCTCAGTATTTGGTGTATATATTATGAAATCTTTCTGCATCACAGTCGAAACTAAAATGGGTAATTATGCGATAAAGTTTAAAAATAAAGAATGTAGTCATATTGTGAGTTATAGAGGACACTATTGTATCATTTGTAATATGTGGCTTGTAGAGTTTCACATTTCTACACTGCATATGTGTATATATACAATTTGTTTGTTAGCACTTCATCAAAGTTTCTTATGCTCACCAAGGCTGCATTTGTTTGATCAAAAACACAGTAATATTGAGTAATATTAGTACAATTTAAATCATCATCTTTCTCTGTTTGGAAATATTTTTGAATATGTGATGACTGCTTATTTATTTCTGTGATGACAAAGCTGGATTTTCAGCATCATTACTCCAGTCTTTAGTGTCACACGATCCTTCAGAAATCATGCTGATTCAGTGCTCAAGAAGGATTTCTTATTATTATCAGTTATTTTCTTAAACTTTTGTACCGTATTCAGCTTATCTAATATATAAAATATAAGGTATTTAAAATTGTCTTCAGATTTGTTTCAGACTAAAATTAATTATATTTTGTTTTTAACCATCATCCATGGTTTTTCTTCCTCCCTTTATTATCCTTTCCGGTGGCGTACCGGATGTTTGCGCCGAGCACGATCAGTAACGATAATTGTCAGGCCTCTCTGCTCCACCAGTCTCCACCTAGAGACCAGCTAGACCAGTGAAGCAGCTCTATTGCTTTTACAACACAAAGCTAAGCCTTTTCACAGCGAGCCATAAAATTCTGCTGTTGTGCTTCCTGCTGTCTTAACTGAGGAAAACGGTCCTTTTTCACCTAGTTCTCTGTGGACCAGAGTGCAGATAATTCACTAAGGACAAGCTGTGAAGGCAAACAGAAGGGTAGAGATTTTATTTGTAAGACTGAATCAGAACTAAATTTGCACTGATAATGTTAACTAAAGGGCTGTGTCGGCATTGTTATAGCAAACTCTCATTCAGTCTGGCTCTATTGTGGTAATGCCTGTTTTTTGTGATGCAGTTGATCACCACTCCCCATTTTTTGTTTTGAACAGCTGAATATCCTGTTCCAGAAACATCACGGAAGTAAGATGGAAATTTGTGTTGATTTTCAACAATAAAGTGTTGATTATACATATTAAGGCACAATACTTTTTGTGTTTTCATGTTGTTCTGTTGAGGAAGTTAATTGCTAATTATGGTGGTTAAATAACCTTGTGCATCAGTGGTAACGATAACAGAATCTGCACATTTATGTTGAAGTTGCTTAAGTCTTGATTATGGGGAGAGAGGACACATCCAGCATTGCATGATGGGTAACATCCGGGAAGCTTAGGGATGTGATGGGAACTGATGATGGAGCAGGTTCAGGATGCTTAAAGTCATCAGCAGATACATCAAACACACCCACACAACACAAGCGATTCTCCTCAGTTTTGCTCCGCTTCGCCCCAGCATAGCTTTCACAATAAGTGCAGCATACTTATGATCTGGGCAGTGGAAAGTTTTATCGACCCGCTCTGCTCTTTACCCCCCCACCCCACCCTTTAATGTCTTCCAGTCTCAATATAAAACAGATGAAACTAATCTGGCCTGTTCCACTGGTAGAACTCAGGTGTACTGATGGCTCTGGTATGCTGACATACCAGTGTGTGTGAAACTGCTGAACTTGTACATGTAGTCTGACTAGAAATGATCTTTCTGAAGCTAGTAGGTCTTACAGAGGTGATCTGTTGTACTGTGTGCTGGACCTAAAGCAATGGATATGACATTTGAGGAGACAAACCCACACTCTAGTATGGACCGGTTCAAACAGTGTTCTAGTATGCATTGTAGAAGCATTGGTTTGACACGTTATAGTTAGTATAAAACTCTATATGCATTTTGTCTATTATTAAAGCTAGAAGTACCTATTATTATTATTATTATTATTATTATTATTATCTGGAAAACGTATACTGAATTTATTTAATCCAGTATTTTTAGATGTATAAGCATACAGGGTCCTATAACAATCCCCTGGTGGTCTCTGGAAGTGTTGGTATTTGCTAAATAAAATATTTATTTTTATTGTTTTCTTAGCAACTACACTCTTAGAAAATATGTGTTAAAAATGACACAACCAGTCTTAAATTTTAACACATTAATGAGTGAGTTCTGGGACAACGTTTTTTGTTAATTATTACTCCTTCATTGTGTAGATGATTTTAACACCGTAAATGTGTCAGAAAGGTTTGCACAAAGATGTGTAAACATGTAAGATTGCTGTCCTTACTACATACATAATGTTAAAAACCATTCATGAAATTCTAAACAAAATGTTTGCGGTTGACAAAATGAATGGAAAAATCATTGGTTGTAAAGCTTATTGTCAAAACATTTATTATGAGGAAATATCAAGAATTACATTCGTAGAACTGCAGAATTATATATAGATGTATACAGTTTTGAGCAGTCAAAAGTGAAATGTCCAACACAGGCCAAAACAGTTCTATTCATCTCATTAGATAACATGACACATAATCTTAATCATTACACTGGTGGCCAAAAGTATTTTGAAAGAAGTCTTTTTGATGCTTAAAAAACATTTCTTATTATCAATGTCTGTACTTCTCCATCTCTTCCACAGCGTAGAAGTAAAAGTCATTATCAAAATAGCCTTTTAAAAACCAACTCAATGTTTTTATTCCACAATAAATGAACTTCTCCGAAGACTTGCACCTGATCAGAACTTGACTGACTGACGACATCAGAATGTTCCCTGGTCTATATGCGTGTCCACCAACACAAAAGCACTCAGTCCTTCAGTGGAGATCCCGGGTCTCAACACTTTATTAAAACAGCGATAAAGGAAAAAATTCCACATTAGTGTCAATTTATTTTTAACCTAAATGTTTAAACCTTTTAAACCTTTCTTCTCTAACAAAAGAATATATGTGTGACAGCTTGTCAATAACATATACAAACATTTCAGCTGAACCGTAAACTAAATTATACCAGATTTCATTTTAATACAGATTCTAAATTCTGTCCAAAGATGCTGGATCCATAGAGAGAAAGACTCCAAATGAGGATTTAGCCTTCAGCTTGTCTGCAGTGAAGGGGTAGCTGTTTGAGACAAAAAACACACTAAGACGCATGCAAGAAATCGCTCTGGTTATCTTTCTCTTTCCTACAGTAGTTAACCCACCTGTGAGCTGATATCAGGTACCTTCTTAGTCATGTGGACCTGTAATGGTAGAGTCTTCTGCCTAATAAAAGATCAAAATAATGCTAAAATATAAACTAAGAATTCTTGATTTGATATGAATGATTTAGTGATTTTAGAGTTTTATAGCAGACATAATAAATAAATAGCATTGCTAGCACCATTTCTTTATTGACAAAAACAGAGTAAACTACAGAGTCTAAAAGTGCGGTCACATTAATTAACCTCGCTTGGTGAAATTCTGCGAAACTGAAAACCTAAAACATTAATAAATTGTACATTTAATAATACTAGTCCCCCAACCACAGTTGCATGTAAGCAACCACCAACTATACCATAGTGGTAACTTTTGCATGAGCAAGCACAACTTACATTTTTATTAAAAATCTAGTTCAAAGTTTTTTTGTATTGTGTTGGCAGGACTAGTCATGTCTTCTTTCTCTCTCACTGTATTGTAGTTAGTGTGGTAAAGATGTCCTTTGCACATGCAGGATGCTAAGTGTAGAAAATTTCCCCCCGAGAGTGGATGCACTGCCTGTGACGGGCAGCAAGATTATCGTGATGTATTAGCAATACATTATCTTAGTATAGTAGGTCTACATTGCAGGACAGAGTGGTGGAGGAGAGCCAGTGTGACCCTATTAATAGCTCAATGCAGTAGCCTGTGGAGCAGACCAATCTGCTGCAGGCTGACAGACGGGAGGCACTTTTAAAGGGCCCGAGTCATCCACAGTTTATGGGAGCAACCAAATTTATTGTTTTATGGCTGTTTGCCTGCGGGAACGAAGAAAGCACAGTCATTCATAATAAACATCCTCCCTGAATGCTTCATTGTTGGTTTTGAAAAGACTGTATTTTAGGGGAAGGGCTGAGCCAGACAGATATTACAAACCCACTTCATCAATGACTTCCTCTTTGATTTCAGAGAGAAACTAATGCTTCATCAGAAAGATAACAAAAATGTTTTTGTGATGAATTTAGGAAAATTATAGTCAAAAACACTGGCATTCCAATTGAAATGTTTTGTAATGTTAATTTTTGTTGTTGTTTGTTAGTGAAATGAATGTCAATTTTTTTTTTTTTTTTGTAAGCTTTTTTTCTTTTTTTTTTTTTTTTTACATCCATTCACCAAACCATTTTTTCCATTTTCTTTTGCAATTTTCTTTGTCTATTGTAGGCTTGCCGCAATAGACTGTGCTGAAGGTTAAACTGGTGTTAAGCCGCACCACCAGTTATGTCACTTGCAAACCTCGGCCAAGTTTCCCACTGTCGTTTTGATTTTATTTATTTTTTTTATAGTAATAAAAAATCATTTAATTCAGTAAAAGAACAGACACTACAATGCCAATGCGCATCACCGAAGAGGGAGGTGAGAGACGATGATAGTGGATGATTTTGTTTAGAAACAAAATGCAAAAGCGTCTGTTTGGCAATATTATGAATTTTGAAAAGCCTGTTGACTTTTGCCGTTTATCCATGGTGTTTTGGAAGTTGTTTTTTTTTTTTTAAACATTCATTTCTTATTTATTTGGTTCCTCATTGTTTTCTGAGTTTTACTTTATTTAAACTTTGTCATTTATTTTATTTGACATCAAGGTGTATGCCGTGCCTCCAAGCTTTCTTGTTTTGCTAATAAGCATTCTACATTTCTTATTTATTTGGTTATATATTATACTTAGCCCATTTCCAGTTTTGTATACCCATTTAAACTTTATGTGAGTTATTTGTAATTTGATATTTTTATTTGTTTTGTTAAAAAAAATCTATGTTTTATATATAGGCTAAAGTAAGTTTATTGTATTTGTTTGTTATACTCAAGTGATGCCGAACTGCCGTTTATTCGAAAGTGAAAGCAAAATGCACACAGCGCTAAGCTATTTAAAAGTAAAGTGAGGGAAAAAAGGGGAAATTCAAACTAAGAACTAAAAATTGCTTTTATGCCGAATTGCTGCTATTTGAAAATGAAAGTAAAGAAAGGAAGGTGTTGTCATATGTCGATTTACCAATGGGAAAAATTTACTTTTATTTATTTTTTTCCCAAGTAAATGTATTATATTATATTATTCATGCTTCACCTTTAGATATAAATTTCTCTTTCACTTGACATGCTCGTATATAATCTCTATGCTGTTAATTTCATGTTTTCCTAGCCTCTTTTGTAATTCTGCATGTTCACTTGTCCCGTACAGGTGCCCGTACCTGGCAGTGCACCTGTCTCCTGCCATCCCTGTGTTTGCAGTGCTGCTCTTCGTCTTTGTCATTGCCATGCTGCTCCGAACCAGCTTCAGTGACCCAGGGGTGCTGCCACGGGCCCTGCCGGAGGAGGCCAACTTCATTGAGATGGAGATCGGTGAGTGTAAGGGTGACTGAGGCCAGGGAAGGGGATTTGAGGTTTAATGCCATGGTTTGTAAAATCAGTGCCACCTGCGGATGTTTCGACTCCAAGAGAGGAAGAACATGAATAGTCTAGCATGTATGTTGCGTAAGTGGGACGCTGTTGGCACAGGCCTGCTTATTAATTCATTGTTTTGTTTTGCGATTTAAAATGGCTGGGTGCATTGGTCCATGAGTTCATCTGGGAAACGTTGTGTTCTTCTTGACTTCAGGTTTGATGGGCTCTATAGGATGGTTATCTTATAAAAGGTATTTGGAAAATCACAAATATCGAAGAACAGATGTATTTTGTCTTGTGATGCATTTAATTTTTAGATAATGAATTTAAGGAAAAGCTCTTCCAAAAATCTCAACATTACGAATGTGATGAGGGAAGAAACATTTAACACAGCCATTTTTAATACATTTGGTACACAATAAAAGAGTTCATGGGAGCATAAAACAGAAATATTATTTTCAAATCGTTCAAGTTAAAACATTGACACCCTAACAAAAAAAGGTCTCTTCCCCCCAAAAAAAATATCCCACACGTATGTTAAATATGCACAAGTGAGACTTCAGAGGACGTGAGCTGCTCCAGGAGAGTTTGAATCTGATCCATGCATTTCCATCCTTTTCTTCACTTCACTATCTATTAAAGTAAAATCAAAAATAGATATTCTTCACATGACTGGTAAACACCCACACAATGACTTATATCATCTGACTTGAACAGAAACCAGTGTTATGACTATTCAAAGTGAAAATTGTATCTTTTGCAGGAGTGTTTGGCAGAAACCGTTGAGGCTCATTCAAAACCTAAGGCTCATTGACATTTATCTTGCCTTTTATTTTCTTCTTCTTTTTAAATGGCAAGGATTTTTCTTGGACAAAGAATCTGCTCAAACATTTATTGTTAAATAGTAAAAGAAATTACCTTAGACCAGTGCTTTCCAAACCTGTCCTGGAGGCCCCCCTGCCCTTATCTAACACACTTAAATCCACTGATCAGCTCATTAGTAGAGACGGCAGAACTTAATTGGGTGTGTCTGTTTAGGGAGACATACAAAATGTGCAGGGCAGGGGCCAGGGGGTCCTCCAGGACAGATTTGGGAACAACTACCTTTGTCTTATCCTCATCTATAGTGAGGGGAAGTCAACTGAAATGCCCTACTGACTGGCTTCCTTTGCAAAAGGAAAATAAAGATTTATCCTGTAGCAAAAATAGCTGTTTTAAGTGTGTTGAAAATATAAAACCAAAAATAGGGAATTAATGTGTAGGTTTGCCAGCCTGTTATACTTTGAGTATCAGAAAGGTTAACATCGCTGGACCTGACTAATTAAATGCAATTAAATAAGATAAACTTGCTGCTCTTATCTTGCTAATTTTGTTTCTGGTGATTAATTTCTGTGGGAATATATTGCCTTGTCTAGTTCAGTCACCTGCCCATCACAGTTCGCTGTACTGATTACAAGATCTGGACTACAGTAAAGATGAACTCATGTCCATACACTCTCCATTCTTTCTTCCTCATCTCTACTCCCCTCCCTGGTTTCTCTTTTAAACGGGAGTATAGCTGTTACACATCCGCACCTCCGCTGAAGCTCAACCATGCCGAGGGTGCGGTGCAGCATTTGTTATTGCTGATGTTCCGTAAACCAGGACATCATTTCTCTTGGCAATTCCCCTGATAAACCACAGTATTCTCTGTTGTCATTAAATATCCACTAACCCCCATTTTCACTGATTTTGTGGAACGTTCACATTTAGAATTGTTCTACTGTTTACATGACTTTTCCATGTCTAGAAATCATATATCCTCATAGGCTACCTTATATATCCAGGATTTTCTAGCCAAATTAATTGCAGTTCACTTAAATGGTTTGCATGTCATGTAATCATGTCGATTTGATTGCTAAACAAAAGCAAAAATTTTGGTATTGATTCAGCTGTACCCTCTTAAAGCAGGGCAGTTTTGTTTTACCACTGCAGCAGGGCAAAGATTGATTCCTGCAAATTTCCTCTGCTCTGTTCTATTTTTAGATGAATGTCTGTGTGGCTGATTAAAAGTGGCTGATGCTGGATGAGATGCAAGTTTGGATGTGAGGTTTTGGCCAACCCAGACATGTGGATTAAGAGGCAGCTGTGTAGTTCTGCCTCCTGAGTGCTTGCTAATGCATACATTTTACTAGAGTAGAAAAGTACAAAGCTGACAAATGTGAAGAAATTAAGTTTTGAAATTTAAGTCTTAAATCTATTAAACAAATTGCTTTGCCTTCAGTATTGTTGTTTGCAAAACTGATGAAAGTGAGTAATTTGGAAAAAATGCAAATAAAGAAAAGGGAATAGAAAATAAGCATTTTTTAAGAAACCAAAAATAATAATATAAATTAGCGGTAATGGAAAATGATTTTCCTTCGAAAGCAATTCATCATTTAAATATATAAACATTTTAGTGTATGCGCATACACCAGAATATTTGATTTTTGTTTTGTTCAACTGAGTCATTCTGTGCTAAAATGTGTGTAAAATGATCACTAAACTGTTTAGTAACTGTTGTCACCTGCAGACAGTTACCTTTGCTGTGCTAGCTCCATCTTTTCACAAAAAGAAATAACGATAATGTAAATGAGTATTTAATGTTTATTTATTTACTGATTTATTAAGGGGGATAATTTGCAGTCAGCCTGTCATTATTGCAAAATAAACCCCTTTAGGATAAAACAAGATCCTCAGCTTTGTCATCCTCTTGTCATGCTAATTTTGCTTCAACATTAGTGCAAAAATAATTATACTTGCATTATTTTTTAAACTGTTTTTTGTACTTGAGGTTTTGACCCCTCTTCACAGATCCACACAAATTCTCCTGGCACTGATTTATTGGTGTGTTTTTCATGTCTTTTGTCATTGAGTCATGGCACCAGCTGGAGTGGCCTTGAGTGAGTCCTCTATCAGAGGCTGTGCTATGTGTCATGCATATGGATCTTAATCGACCTGAATGGCTGTTGGTTGCCATGTTGACTGTTTCTACCCATCTCTTGTAGAAGCGGCCAATGGGAACGTCTTGGCTGGACAGCGGCCTCCACCCCGCATCAGGAATGTGCAAATTAACAACCAGATCGTCAAGCTGAAGTACTGCTACACCTGCAAGATCTTCAGACCCCCTCGTGCTTCCCATTGCAGCATCTGTGACAACTGCGTGGGTGAGTGAATGTCATTTTACACTACAACCATGAATAGTACCTCAAATTGTGTGGCTTGTTAAGGAAAGGTGTGCCGTTTTTTTTTTATTTTTTTTATTATTGTTCTAATGTGGCATTAAATACATTACACTTATTTTTTTATAAATTCTGTACTTTTAAACTTTCAGGAAAGAAGTTTCTGCAAAAATATTAAGCAGTACAGCTTGTTTTAAACATTGATTAAAATAAGAAATGTTTCTTGAGAATCAAATCAGCAATATTATAATTATTTCTGAAGGATCATTTGACACTGAAGACTGGAGTAATGATGCTGGAAAATCATTTTAGAATATATTAAAATAGAATCATTTATTTTATGTTGTAATAATTTTATTGCAGTATTACAGTTTTTTAACTTTTTTTTTTTTTTGACCAAATAAATCCATATTTATGATGAGGCATATTTTAAAAACATTCATACATTTTACTTAGAGTGTACTAAAGTAAATTATGAATATCAGTCATCAATTCAGTGGTAATTAATAGTATTATGTTTGTACTACTAATATTAGGTACTACTATATATATAGGTATATTATATATATATATATGTATATGTGTGTGTGTGTGTGTGTGTGTATGTGTGTGTGTATTAGTAAGTCAACAAATTAATTGATCTTTACAATGCAAAAGTTATTTTGTAGAGTAGATTGTTTTTTAAATGTATAATTTATAATTTTTGTATATCTAAAAATAATGTGCAGCAGTTTCGTTTTGGTTTGTGAGTTGAGTTATACTACGTCTACTTAAAAGAATTCACAAGCATTCTTAACTTTTGACATAGTTACGCATGGTGTGCCATTTGATACTCCATTATAATAGAGAATTGTTAAGAGATGAGTCAGGCAGCACACACACACACTCACTCACACATATTGCAAGGTTAGTGAGATATGCTGATATCGGAGTTCACTGAGGGCTCTCTTTTGCTCTCTTTGCACAGTCATCCTGAACACAGGGCCATTTGAATGGCCGGCCTGCACCTGCAACACACTCACACACACAGTCTCTGGTTTGAGTACCATCTCCCTTTTAGCAGTTAAAAATCTATGCCTGCCCTTGCCAGAAGATCCACACTCACTGTTGACTTTCACCAATCTTCCTAAGAGTCTTAAGATTCTTAATGTCTCTCTCTCTCTCCTCTCTCTCTCTCTCTCTCTCTCAGACCGGTTTGATCATCATTGTCCCTGGGTCGGAAACTGCGTAGGAAAGAGGAATTACAGATATTTCTACTTGTTCACACTCTCGCTGTCTCTACTTACCATCTACATCTTCGCCTTCAACATCGTCCATGTGGTTCTACGTGAGTATCAAAGCAAGAAAATATGTGTGAGTGCCTGAGTGTCTTCACTGTTGACATCCAAAATTGGATTAATCGAAAGAGGAATTACGTTTTCGTGTTATCAGTAACCATTTGAAAAGCCGGTCCACCGGTTTAATGATCGTGGTTCTGGGAAAGCAACTACCTTTAAACGACACTCAATTTCTTTGGCGTGGTTCAGGATATCAGAAGAGCCACTATAGGCTCTCTTAAATGTCTGCTCTCTTTCCTTCTTTTGATCTTTCTCTTCTCAAAGTGCACTATAGACAGCAAGGAAAAGAGAAGCCGAATTCATGTGTTTGCTCTTGGTGTGGGATCTTAGTTTAAAGTGAAACACATTGTGACTGTCATTCATTTAGATTTTTTTTCCATAATTCAGTTTTTATGTTTACGTTCACAGCTTTTATACAGTCTGAATAAATTCAATCAAACTTCAGATCCTGTATGTGTGACAGATGACTGAATGTAATGTTTCATAGCAATGATGAATCCTTTTGGAGAGAGCACATACATACCCTACACCACGTCGACACCGGATACATGTGATGCATCACAACTCAACAAAAATAGATCTCTCTCTTATTACAATAAACAAAGCTGTATATACTTCGAGCATATTTTGCATGTTCTATTTTTGACTTCCTGAAGAGTGAAGCTAATCCGTTTATTTTCCCCATCCACTTGAAATTTAAATTTTTTCCCATAAAATATCATGTGCGATATTATGTAATGATTCTTTTCTGACCATACGCATCTGCAGTCATTGGTTATCCTAAAATTAGTCAACGCAACGTGCACTTTTAAGTCTTCTGAAGCCATACCAAACCTTATCGTGTCAAACCTTCACCATTGGCTTTATTTAATTTTAGAGTTGTTGTGCAGGTGAAAATCGACAAATGACATATAAAAAAAATTGTTCTGTTTCTCACAGTTATTGTATGACCAAAAGTCACATAGATCCTATTTATAGTTCTTCTTTTGCCTTTGAGTTTGACGGCCTGTGGTTTTCATTTTCGGGTAAACTACTACTCCATCAGATTTGTATTAAGTTGAATGCAAACGTAGCTACTGTGGTCGAAAAGGTGCTTGTAAACGAACAGTGCAAACTTCTCAGATCTGCAGAGTGTGGGTGGATGTGTGAAAATCTTCTGTACTTGTAATGATAGAGAGAAAGAAAGGGAGATGCCGAGACATCTGATGCAGTGAGGTACTGTTTGCATGCATAGATACATAATGTAATTAATAAATCTTTGTGTTCTATAGGTTCTGTAGACTCTGGATTTGTGAATACCCTTAAAGAAACTCCTGGAACATATCCTTTCATCTGGGCTATAGGACCACTTGCTGAAGGTTTTAAAACGAAATGAGCTCCTCATAAACCTGTCATTCTGTAAATGATCTATCATGATATACACAGTGTTTGCATATTAGTTTTCTAAACTAAATAAAAAGCATGCATTTTCTTTTATAAAACATTTTGAATTGCTGAACAAAGTAGATATTTTTGAGCATGTTGTTTCCTTGACTCCCATTGCACTGTGTTGGAGGTTCTGGTGTGTTTTTTCACGATCTGGTCTGTGGTGGGATTGACTGGTTTCCACACCTACTTGATCTCCCTCAACCAGACACCAATGAGGACGTAAGTCTGTTTCTTACCTGTCTGTTCCAAAGTCTTCTGTTGGTTCTTGACTCCTGCTTCTGTCACATGACTGGAAGATAAACACATGCCCTAGAGCATTTCAGCACACTAGATCCAGCAGTCACCTTGGCAACAGTGTCGTCTCGGCGAGCAAGCACAGAGAACATATCAACATGAGTTTTATATACAGTATTTATGGCACGGTTTATTGAACCGGGTACCCATTGCGGTCCCAGTATGTTTAGAGAATTAGAGGCACAAATCTCATGTTTTTATAGTAACCATTTACTATGTTATATAAGCTTTATGTAACAATTAACCTTGCATGAAAAGAAGCTTTAAATGCATCAGATGTTTATACACCTTATAAAAAATACGATTTTGGCCTCCAGAGGTTCTGATTTTATCCAACAGATAAAATCATCATAAAATCATAAACATCATTAGCCATTGTTGAACTGATATTTAACTAGTTGTAGTAAAAAAAGAAAGAAAAAAAATTTATATATATAAACTTTTAATAGGTTTGTGAAAATCCCAAACTCCTTATAAAATAATAGGAAATTTTAATGAAAAAACTCTGATCAACATTTTCTAAAGGTTAAGCATTTTTTTTTTTAATTCTCATATTGTGTTCCCTATTCATGCAAAATATCTTATATGTGTAATGTGTAACAAACTAACACACATGCATATATAATGCTTAGATTCCTTAATAAACTTAGAAGTTTATTAATGCTCTATTTAGTTTTGCAGATTCTAGATCTGTGGCACTTTCACACTTAGCCCTAATGATTAATTTAAAATGTTTTTGCCACATTTGCCCTCTGGCCTCCTATTCTTGTTAATGAGTAAAAAATAGTGAGAAAGGAAGCGAGAGGGAAGGATGTAGTTGCTGCAAGTATTATGGTGTGACATGATGGTTGTTTTTAGCATAAAATTG